>NW_010201534.1:67708-94617 GCF_000695765.1 Mesitornis unicolor
TTCTGCCTATTGTTTCAGGCTCCTTCATTCAAAACAAGTAGAGTCATAAGGCCCCATACATGTTTTCTTAAAAGGCAAATCTCAAAGGGCCTTGGCAGTGTATAAACACCTCCTAGTCCCTACCTAAGATGTAACAGCTAAACCTGACTGCTCTACACAACTTCACTACTTGTCAAGGCAGCTCCCAAGTCATTGGAAACCCACATATCTATTCAAGGCACATTCTGTTCCTCCACAAATCATCCACACATTTCCCTCTCTCCATAAATGCTGTGATAACAGCTGAAAAGTGAGAGAAAAATAAAGCTGTGTGATATATCTGAAATGCAAAATTGTTGCTCTGTTCTGGCACCATTTGTATACTAATTTTCCCCCATCACCCACAAAAGGAGGGTCATCAATAGAACAAGGCAAGGACTGTAAGGGAGGGTGATGCCTTGTATTAGATGAACTGGTACAGTTAGTCTAACTGTGACAACAGATTCTTTTAGACATATTTGTATTGAAATCCCAGTATTGGAAAATACAGCTCAGAGATTCAGAGATAATTAAAAAATGGAGATATGCAGAACAACTGAGCTGCCACTAGGAAACCTCCTTTGGAGAGAGATCATAGTTCTAAGAGTGGTCCTGGAGGGCGCAATGCTCAGTTTGGGAAAAGGCAGCAGTCTTGCAAGTTATTAGAGGAAAAGAAAATGAGCGATTAAATTGCTGCTACTAATGAAGACCAGCACTTTCTGTCCTTGGAGGGATCAGGAGTGTGGTCTCTGCTCAGAATAGCCATCAAAAAGCGTCGCACAAGACAGAAAGGGGTACAACGGCTCCCTCAGGGTGAAACGGCTCCTGGAGATATGGGGCAGCCCAAAGCTCACCTTTCCTGTCCTGGGAAACCATGTGACCTTGCTGCCTTCCCAGTAACATGTGTTTACTGGTGGTTACAGGTACAAGCTGGTGGGAGAGGGTCTGTTCTTTTTGCATATTAGTGCATAGGACTGTAGTGTGTTGACATTTGTTGCTTCATCGAGCAGCAGAAGAACGGTAATTGCCAGCTGATTCACTGGGAGATGAATGCTTCAGTGTGAGAGAAATGAACCCTGAGCACTTGTGTGGCTCTTCATGATTTATCATAGGCCTTTCGAGACACTCTTGAAGCACAGGCAGAGAATACAGTTTAGGCAACAAGGGGCTGATCTGGAGGTGAACAGAGCTGAAACTCTTCTCTGTCTTTGTGTACACACACACACACGTGTGCGTGCGCGCACACATTTATTTTCACATGAATTCCATTTTATATCGTACATTATGGAGAAGGATCAGGCTGAATCTATATTTAAAGCAACACCATGAGATTAGGAGCAGTAGGCTCATTTTCCTTATCTGCCACAAACATATATGAAAGTGTCCTTGTCCCATTCCCTATCTGTAGGAGTGGATAATCTTCCTTTATTCCTATGAAGATTCATCTACTTAATTATAATGACACCTGTCCCAAGAATGCTCCTATTTTTTTCTGGGTAGAGACAATTTCAAAATCCCTCAGGGATTAAAATTCATTCATATTGTGACAGGAAAGAAATCTGTGCTTTCTGCAAGCAGTTCAGACTAGATAACATCAGATCTGTCTGCCAGATCTCCGATAAATGACTGAGAATAATAACAATAATGATAATGACAGAACATATTGCACATTGTCTTTGGTCCAACCAAAATAGTCCCCAGGCTCTTTTGTGGCCTCAGCCAGAGCTGAGATGGTTGGATCAGGGTGAGGATGATCATTGCCCCTGTGGTGGAGCACGGTGAGGCTGGGCTTATTAGCATGCTGAGAGAGCTCCCGTTCTAATATGGAAAGCACCACAGAAGGCTCATTTTAATGCTCTATAGTTGAACAAGACAGCAAACAAAAAATATATCATTATCTGGGCACATCTTGTAATTCTTGTTCAAGCATTTTGCATAATTTGCTGCTACTTTCAACTTGTCTGTTCCCCATGTGGCAATGTTTGACAAAGGGGAAACAGTAAGCCATCTATTCTTGTAACATTTTCCATTGCTTATTGTCATATGGCTCCAGGCCAGACTAATTCAAAGAAGAAAAAACACATACAATCAGGAGTATGAATAGAACTGTCTAGTGGAAATCAATACACCTTTCAGTAGTAGGTCAGTAAACAGAGCTTTGGGACTGAGGAAGGGACATTTGAGTGAAGCAAGATGAGTTAAAGATCATTCTTATTAAATACAACTTGAGCACACATTCAACACTTACCACTTAGAAATTATGAGGAAGGAGCAAAGATATTAATGAAAAATGTCTTTTCTTTACCTGCCTGCCTGTGTGGTAATAGGATGTATCTGACACAGCAATGTCCCAAAACTGCCACTTAAAACCACTTGGGACTTATGCATTATAAACCCTTGCTCCAAAGTTTCCAAACTTTTTGCTGCTATCAAGAGCAGCTCTCCATCACCATTAATGGATATGCTGAAAAAGTAGGGGCCACTGTCTTGCCTGTGGGCTTGTGTTTGTTCTCCTGCAAAGAGCCATGGGGCTGAGCTGATACCCCATCACTCGAATGGAAAGGTTCCTCTGCGTTCCAGGGGCAAAGGTACCCTGTGCGGTGGATACCGATGAGGGCAACATTTGACATACAGAACTTGGTATACATTTTTTAAAATGTCAAAAGTGTAGAGAGAGGAGATCCATTTTCACAAGCAATTAGTGATCTTGGTGCTCATTAGACAACAGAGAATGACTTTTTTTCTCCCTGCTAATATTCATGCTTAAACACTAAAATATTTGTTGCATACAAGAAGCTGACTAATTCCACTCATTAACACATTGCAGCAATATCATATTTTTTCCCAGATAAATTCAATTGCATCTTTTGTATGTATGCAATAAATGTTAATAAGGCCATGCTGTGGAGAACGGAGAGTGCCTTACCTTATGTATTGACACTTACTTACTTGCAGAAGATGCTGAGACATTACTGAAGTGTTTTACCATTGTTTCACGCTGGCAGACATAGGGTGGTGTCAGCCGTGCTGTGACTTACACACACCCCATTGCTTCATGGCTCAGCTGGGAGCCCTCCACCAGAGGCACGAGTGTGGATTAGGAGGCTTCACCTCTCACCTTCCCTCAGTTCATCATGGCAAGTGTCAACTGCTGCTCTGTGCTCTGGTTTTATTGCCTCTGAGGGCCATCCATGCTAAGATCATATCACACAGTGCTGGCTAGTGCAGTGTGTTAGCAGGGTACAAACAAATGGCCGGTTACAGGTACTAACATGCTTTTCTATGAAATGTTTCTGGCTGCAAAATAGAGTTTTAATAGAACTGCCAAACTGATTTACAAATGAGGCTGCTCTCTGGTGCAGAAGATGGTGCTGGTACCGTCTTTGGAATTTGGAGCTTATTTGCAACATGGACGCTGTGGTATATTCATTTCAAAAAGGGAAATACTTTTTTGTTCAGGCTACTGCTTGATTTCTTGATGGCTAATATGCCTAGTCAGGCCAAGGAAAAATCCCCATGTAGTGCTGCAGCTAAATGATGGACGGATTGGTCTTTTCTGGGCACAGCACCAAGGCACGTCCTGGGGAGCATCACTGAACTGTTTTAAATGGTGTAGTAGCAATAAAAAGCAGATAAACCTACCTGCTGAGTATATTTGAGAAGTCTGTCAACTCTGTATTCCCTAAATTGGAGGTAGATAATCTCCTTTATTTCTGTTTACTCTGAGCTGCACACAGGTTTATTGGGAGGGAAGCGGCTTTCCCTGTGATGCAGAACTCAATTACAGTCAGATTGTCCCTGTGTCTCCGATGGCTCCCAGTCGCTAACTGAGCCATACATGCTGCCAGTGCCACTGCAGCAAGGAGAGCTGCCAGGAGCATTGCTGGGCTATTCTAGCCATTTGCACTGCACATGTCTGACAGACTGGAGAGAAGGACTATATCATGCTGTCCTGTGTCAGAGAGCTACAAAACCAGCCCTTCCTTAGCATCAGTTCTTTCTTTTTGTTTTCCTGTCTTCTGCGGGTGTGACTAATTCCCTTCTTCACTGCTGCCGTTGTGAAGTGTTTATAATCTCCCATCAAGTCTCTCTCCTCACCCCATGCACAATTCAGATGTGAACACTATGATGCACAATTCAGATTTTGCAAGTCCAGTTCCCTCTACTCCTTCTCATGTTTCTCTTCATTCCTTGTGGCACTTTTCTCTTTGCCCTTCTTAGCATTTCTTATCTAATGTTTTGCACGTTTCTGTGAAGAGAGACAAACAGAAAAGCCGGATCATGGAGTATCCTTGTCTGTGGCAGTCCCACACTGTTGTTCATCACCTTCATCCTTGAGCAGCTCTGACAGAGTCTCCATATTCCTGTGGTAACATAACAGCATGGGCTTTATGGGGTATACAGAGGGCCTGCTACTCTCTCTAACTAGAACTTCTTGTGTTGATCTCAAGAGCATCTGTTTTTAACTCTTTGCACTGTGGGCTAAGCTAAATCTGACTTTTGCCAGGGACATCTGTGTTAGTTATTTTAATTGCTTAGTTTTCAAATTCTAACTACCAGAGGAATTGTGTTTGCTCTGGGTTTTGGTGATTTTTTTTACTTCTAATTTATTCTGTGGAATAAGACCAACACAACAAAAGAGATTTCAAAGAAGTATTTCAACTTCCATTACACATTTCAAGCCTGGTTTTAGATAGATTGTGACGGTTGTGAAGAAGGACTGAAGACAGGTGGATTTGACCCAAAATAGAGGTGAATACTCTATCAGTAAGCCATGGCAGGTGAATAAATAGTGGAGTAATACAAATGATCAAAAGAAGTGAGGATGGTAATCATAACTGTCAGTGCTGATATCAGTTTCATACCAACAAAGCACTGTTCACTGGAGACATAGGAACAGCCACAAACTAATAAAAGAATGGTATTAAAAGACTGTGCAGTGAGCCAGAGGAAGCAGCTGATGGGATCAGTGTATGCTTAGACTCTTCTTCCATAAAGTTCAACGATGTCTCAAGGGTGGTAGTGATGGACAAGAGGTCCCAATGTGTTCCTTGAAATGGGCTTTGTGAGATTCAGGCCACAGAGCACAAAGACAATGAAATGACAGACAATATTCAGGTTTGCTTTCTCCCCTTCTGGCACTGAATGAGATTTGCTGTCCTGAACCCAGAAAGCTGAAGGCACTTCTTGGCTTAAGGATGGGCTGGAGTCTGATCCAAATGCTTTTTTACCTTTTATCACCTTCCTCAAGCAAAGAGGGGTCAAATGCTCCTGTGTTGCAGGGGTTGTGTTTGATAGCCATGCTGGGGTTTGGATATTCTAGTTACTCATCTACAACCCTTTAAATATGCTGTTTTCCTGCACAATGAGTGGGCTTATGCTTTTGACCCATTCAGCTTGGTGGTCTATGCCTGATAGCTGATTTTGGCTTTATATTATTAATAACAAACACATTAATAGAAAATGATCCCATTTATTGAAGAGATGCCTGAAATAATGCTCCTGAACAAATTACAGCTAGAAGATCAGGACTGACAGCAATGGTTGAACAAGGGAAAAAAGCCTGAAATCAGCTTTATCTAGTCTAATTTGAATTAACATGCAGTTGTTAAAGAAAACCCTATGCACCTCTAGCTGTATTCATTCAAAAGGGCAAAGGCATGGCAAACATTTTGTAAACAGGCCTATATAAATAGCACCAATTATCCCATCCTGATCAGTTGTCTAGATTAAAAAAATTGTTACTCAGTAGTTCTTGCAATAGCAACAGCTGCCAAGAGAGGATTTTTCCCTGCAAAAATACAAAGCTTGTTTTAGAAAAGGACAAGGAAGTCTCAGGGAGAAGAACCAGACAGCTAGTAACAACATTCGAAAGTTTCAATTGCAATTTTCAGTAGGAAGCCAAGAAAACAAGATTAATTTGCCAGTGATGCTCTCACCACTGTGAACTCGGGGCCCCTGGTCTGCCAGTTTTCAGACACTGGGACTTCCTTCCTGTGGGCAGGGCTAAGGGGGTTGGTTGATCATTAGCTGGACTGAAGACAATAGTGGGATCCGGCTTTAGTTCTTACTGGGTTATTATCTCCTCTTAATTAAAATGCCCTATAACATTACTGCTCCTTCAGAAGAAAAAGCCTTTAAAAGCTGTTAAAATCCTCAAGGCTAAGTAGAGGAACTTACATCCCCAATAACTGGAGAAAAGGGAAGGGCTCCTTGTCCAAATTAGACAGACAAATCCAGGAGTATATTTGCCAACTGATTCAAGAAAGGAAATCTTTATACTCGAGATGAAGCCAATTAGTGAGGCTCATGACTGCATGTTCCACAAAGGGCATTTTGTGGGAGGGCGAAAAACAAGCCAGTGTTAGATTTTGAAAAGGTGACAAATTTCTTGTCTATCTTTCCATGCACTAAGCACAAACTGCTGCAGGGCAAAGCCATCTTCTTCTAGTGATCACACTGACCCGAGACTTCCGCTCTTTTGACTAGCATGCAAGCCCCAGGTCTTCTTCTCTACTAGCCGTACTCCCAGCACAGAGTCCACCAAAACTTGCTGATCCCGACAGTCACAACCCTGAGAGTACATGTCTTGCTTTCAATGACTTGCATGCTGGATCTGACTCATATTCCCTATTTTGTTTATATACTTATCATATTTGGTTCCCATTTTTGTACTAGTGTAGCTCATATCACAAAATTAGAAAGTGAGACAGACTTGTCAGAGACCAAATATAATCTCTGGTTTGACTCAGCGGTATTTATGTGGAGCTACCCAGACATAATGTGGCTTGGCAGGTTGAATGACACCAGAAAGGGTGGTTTATAATAACTTTCAGTTTTTATCTTCCCTCCAGAAAAAAAACAAATCCATGAAATTAATTGGCATCCTCTGACACCTTCATTAATGATAGAAATAGATACATATGAACATGTCTTTTAGATCTAGGTTCAAAATTCAAAACTCACTGAAAAGGCTTGATGTGTTTTCACAGCTGTAGGAGTGATGCTTATGACAGGTACTACCTCTCCCTCCATAGAAATTCTTGCTCATTGCTTCACATATGATATAAAATCATCCTGATTTCACACTTTAATTGTCTGCAAAAGGCTGAATCATCTTTATCTCTGGCTCTGATTCTGGTTGGTTCACTGTAAGCTCTCAGACAGGTGTTGATGGATGAAGGGACCAGGAACAGAGTTTCCCAACATGTGTGGCAAGTGCAATGCTCAGGCAGAGGCTGGGTGGCTGCATCCATTGCTCCATGCATCCATGTCTCCCAGGAGTGGCAGGTGAATCCACGTGGATAGCAGCCACACAGAGTAATGTTCTGGAGTTTGTGTGGGGACCAAAATGGGATCAGGCAGCCAACAGAGAGGGGTCTGTGTAGCCAACAGAAACAACCACTGTCTTCAGTGGCTCCAGGAAAACAAACACAAATATAAAGACACAGCAATAATGTGATATTATGGTGAGGAAGGGAG
This sequence comes from Mesitornis unicolor, assembly GCF_000695765.1. Lineage (NCBI taxonomy): Eukaryota > Metazoa > Chordata > Aves > Mesitornithiformes > Mesitornithidae > Mesitornis > Mesitornis unicolor. The sequence continues at coordinate 75,209 of NW_010201534.1, forward strand.
CTGTGCTATCAAACTGACTCAAGCAATCCTGCATAATCCAGCTGCACAGAGTGTCCCTCAGCTCAGGAAATGGGCAAAGGACCCCTTACTAAAGCCTTGAGAGCATGCCACACTGTGATGGCAGCGAAGATCTGGCACAGAAAGAGATAGTCAGCTCAGGGGTTGGTGCTGGTGAAGATAGGAAGATGCTCTTTGAACTTTTTGCCTACAAATTATACAAATATCAACCTCTTACATTGCATATTTTTGTCTAAGGTGATACAGGAATCCAGATCTACTGAGTCTGTATGCTCTCCATTATCCAAATATCTCATCATGTTTTCTGTACTCCTTCTTCCAAGAGAAACATTGGTTTCAGCTTGGCACTGCCTGGTTAAAAAAGTAGTAGCAGGCACGAGAAGGGTCCCAATGTTCACTCAACTCAGATACAGGGGAGCTGCATCCTCTGGGCTGCAACCTGGCAGGGTTTGCTGCAGCAGTGGCGGGGCTGCACTGGGGAGCTGTGTGCTTGGCCTGAGATGGTCTCTGCATGTTTAATACCAGGTGCAAAAGAGCCACTGTGCGGCTGAGCCAACCAGCCTGGTTCATGTCTCTGAGGAAACAATAACACATCTCTTTACTAATGGCCAAGGCAGAAACTGTGCAGGACAACTCACTAGCAGTCTTGGAGATTGAGCCAAATTCAAGACAAACACTGACCTCAGCTTTCGAATCCTAACCAGCCCATGCAGAGACACCCTTATTTTAACTTTGTTTTTCCTTCCAACCCCATATTATCTGGAGGCCTGGGGACAGGCTACTTTCTCATGCTGCATGAGAGCTGACCTAGGATGATCTAAAGTCCTGGAAGAGGAGAACTGCATATCTTAATGGGGTAACACAGAGACTTGTCTGACCTCTTGGTTTGTTGTCTACAGCAAGTAGATGGCTTAGATGACCCCAAAAGCCTTAGTCAGAGCAGTACAGCAATTTGAGGAAAATGTGCCATGCCAGTACAACCCACAACATGTTGCTTTTATGTACAGCGGTATTTAACTCAAAACAAGACCCACATTTCTAAAGCATTCAGCTCCTCTTACCACTTACTCTCCACCTTGGTGTTACATTTCTCTCTTTTGTGATAGAACAGGCATCCCTGTGGCTGCCAGCTGTGATGCTGCAGACACAGGGTTGTGATCACGGGGACTTTGTCATGTGAATTCCCTTAGTCTTAAAAAAAGAGCAGTGACATGACATGCAACCAGAATGATGCCTCTGCGCCATCAAAGGTTCTCGGGAAGGGAACAACATAATGATAATTGCAGGAATTTCACCTTTTTAACAAATAGTTTAGAAGAACAAATTGGCCTTGAAGGGTTGTACATATTAAGGTATTTAGTACCACTGGGGCTTCTTATCATGAGCAGGACTAGGCAGCTTAAGGCATTGCTCAGTAATCACCTTGGTGACACCTGACCTGGCACCATGGCCTGGACTCAGGAGAAAATATTTGACAGCCTGCAACTAAATGAGTAAAAAATGGGGACTTTTTTCTGTTGCTAGAAGAAAACTCACATATTATTCTTGTCAGATAATGCATCTCATCTTCTTGTGCTGGAGAACTACTGAGTCCCTCCATGATGATTCTCATGGCATGAAACCTAAAAAGGATCTGACTTTCCCCAGTACTCCTCCAAGAACCTCCTCTCATGATCAGAATAATCCAGACCTCTTAAAACAAAATATATCCTACTTCAGTGCTGGAGGATGGGGGAAAATTAACAGGAGCCTTGCCTGAACATCTAATTCCCCTCACTCTAGTTTTGTGGGGAAAGCATTGGTATGAAGGGTTGGACAAGTAGATACAAGAGGCACTGATGCTCTAGATGTACTTGTTACGGTGTTTCTAGAGCACGCAATGCACCTGCTTGTGATGTTAGCATTATTTTGGGGACAGAGGCAATGTTTGGCAGTGTGCTAGGCAATCGCTGTAAGGTGCTGCGTACTGTGGGCTTGTAATGGAGCTGGTGCAGTTGTGATCCCTCCAACCTTGCTCGGCTGTTGGATCACTAACTGTGAAAGTCAGGAACAAACTCTGATTTTGATCCAAGCTATTGCTTCTGTGTCCTTAGAAGGTTTAGGCCACATTTAGGCCTGTTTAGACAGGCATTCATTTTTTCTTTAATTCACTATTTAACAAACTGCTTAAACTGATGGTAATAAGAAGGAGCAAGCAATCTCCTCTGGTGTGTTACAATGGCCTACTGGTGATGAGGGGCTCCTTTTTTGGGGATTGCCTATATGCTTCCTATCAATAAAATATTCTGTTCTGTCACACACAAACCAAGGAGGCAATGAAGGTCTTATTCTGTCACAGGGTGTTTTGGGGCTTGTGATGTACTGAGATTTCCTCTGGAAGCAGCTGGATGAGTAGCCTGGAGTGACCGTGGAGGTCCTTCCTTGGGAGATCATGCCCCTGCCTTGCACTCCCCCTGCCTGAAGCCAGTCCCTGATCCAGAGGCTATGAAGCTAAAGAGGCTAATGACAAAACCTCTCTGCCCATGGGATCGATAATGAGAAGAGGTGGATGTGCCACAGTCTCTTCTTGGCAAGTGTTATGCACACCCCCCCTCAGATATGATTGGTGCATATAAATCGCAGCAGATAATATCTCAACATGTCCCACTCAATTCTTGTAAGAGAGAGTGCAGCTGGATTTTACTTCTTTTTCAGTTCTATTTAAAGAAGGAGAAGAATCTTCAATATACCGGAAAAGCTCTTTAATCTCTCACATGCAGTACAGAATAAGGGAGAAGGCTCAGGATCGCTGAAGTGAGTGACAGATGAAGAATGCTGTTCTCCCTTTCATAAATCAAAAATCAGAGCAATTTTCTTGAATTCATTCCTGTTACTGTGGTTTTCCCTATTTCCAATATGGGCATCAACCCTCCTCACTGTATGCAGCTATGTAATTGCATTCCCTGAATCCAAGAGGACACGTTAACTCTCACAGAGCACAAGTTTGCTGTCTCAAACCAGTAATTCTTATGATTTGCTGTTCCAGTTGCAGCTCAGAGGCTGCACAGACAAATAGGAAGAGCTCTGAACAACTCACAGTCCAGAAGAACCTCTTGGGCAACAACCAGAATAGCTGCAGACTGGGAGGAAGGCAGAAGGGACACGGCATCTCGGCCGCTGGAGGACTCTGGATGCTGACTTCAGACTTGCAAGCCATTACCCTTACACTGACTTGCGTAACTACTCTCCAAGGAGAACAAAATGGAAAGCAAAAGTATTAGGGTCTTACCTAAAAGTTGAATGTGTCTTATTAATTCACATAACAATCAAGTCCGACTCCAAATATGTCTGATCCTTCATTCCATTTGGTCACTTCGCTTTCACTCTTGCGTGTTTACCAGCCATTGACTGTCTCATTCTGCAGCTAAAGCTGCTTAACTGGGGGAAGAAGGAAGAGCTGCTGTTCCCTAAGATGCTCTTTTTTCATTGCTGGTTGGGTCTGAATCCCTTCCTGCTCTTATAATTAGTAAATGTTAAACATCGCATGCTCTCAATATTTACCTATTTTTAACCCTGACTCATTCTGTTTATTTCCGTAATGCACGCCTCTCTACATTTTACTTCTCAATACCGGCATTCATTTTTTTAAATCACTGAGTATCCTCATTTATTTTCGTTTGTAAGCACTTACGTAGTTTCTATTTTTAGTTTGGTTTTTAACTTTTTTTCTTTTCTTCTTGTCCAGTTCTTGGTTTTTTCTGGGCTTTAGGTGGTTCTTCTCCAGTCCAGAATCCCATATCTTGCTGTATCTTTAGCTTGGAGCTGCTATCTACTCATTAGAAACACTCACCTCACTTACACTTTTCCCTGCAGAAACACCAGGGTTCACTGAATCATCCAATGAATCCTTAGGCATCTCATCTCATACCCCATTGTATGGCAAAGACAGAGCTGAAAGCATCAGGAGACAAATTATCTCCATAGCTCAGCTTACCACTTAGCAAAAGAAAATCAAAAGGAAGATCTTAAAGGCAGATCCAACGGGAAGCCAGCATGGTTAGCAATGGAAAGAAACCCCTTCCCTTCCCACTGCTGGTAATGAATCTTCGTTCCCTTTCAGCCGGTCCCAGTCATCCTCTTGGAAAGCTAATTACCAATGTAGGGCACGCAGGGGCTGGCCGTATAGCGTTAACACTCAGTCCCCTAATGAGGCAGCGCGGCAGATGCCGGGGTTATTCGGAGGTTATAAGTGCCCCTCCGACACACATGGGGAAGCTGTGCCAGGGTGAGGTCACTGCGAGCTCATCCAGCGAGCCCATTTGGGGCTGTCTTTAAGCCAGCAAACAAAGCAGCAGACAGAAGGCTTAATGCTGCTCGATAAACGAACTAGCATCAAACAAGAGAGGCTTGAATCTATCTTCCCCTGTAATATAATTTGTTGGCTGCTGGGAGCCTCCCCTCATTTAACTGGGGTCTTTCTTTCAGACAAATGAGGGTGGGTGCTGCTTGCACAGCTGCAACATTCATTTCCAGTTTAGGGGTAGAAAAGGAGTTATTTTCTCCTCCTTTGTGTCATCCCAGAATGAAAAAGGAGAAAAATAAATAAAAATCCCCTCTGTGCAGAATATGACACTGAGAGACCATTGTGCATGGCACAGCCCCCTCCTCCACCCACCCATCACCCTCTGGATACAATGCTCTCTCATTAGCTGGACTTTTCAAACAGAGGCTGTTGCCCAAATTAATTTGGAATCATTTATTGGATCTGATTCATATCAACTTATTAGGGCTTTAGTTAAGTGCAGAAAATCCATTTCTCACCAACAGGAATTGCAAGGATGATCCCTTCCATCACACGCACCGACAAGGCTCAGCCATGCTGGCCCCAGAGGGTAAGGCTTTCATGGGCATTGCTGGAAGCCAGACGGGATAGCTCAAAGGTATTCCAAAGGTTTAATTTGAAAAGGCACAACGCCTGTTCTCCCACCTTTCTCCTCTCCCCACGGCCTTCTAGCCTCTGTCATCCATGGCTTCTCCTTCAGCTCCTGTTTCTCAGCACCAGGTTGATTCCCCAGCCTTGCTCAGTCTTGCACTTTGCCAGGCCTTTCCCTGCATCCATCCTGCCCCTCTGAAACCAGCCTTCCTTTCCAGTCTCACTACCTGCACTCCCTTTCCCTTCACGTATCCAGCTCTCCCAGACAGGACTGGTTTTACATATCCCAGCAGTAGGGGGGAGGTAACCTTGCCACCCAGTGAAGTGCAGGTACGGAGCCCTGTAATGCAAAATAGATGCCCCTGATGCACTACACCCCATGTCTGCTGCTGTCCTTGCTGCCTCCTCCTAGGGCTGTGGAGGAAGAGGGCATAATTGAGCTACAAAGTGCTTTTGAACAGAACAATTCCTTCTCTCATCCACTTGCAAATCATTTATGCCCAGCCCAAGAGGTCCATCTGGAGAAGAGGTGGAGATGTGCCTGTCCCTGTGTTTTCAGTCACCTGGTCCCACCTGTGTGCTCTGCGGCTTAGACAGCCGCCACTTTTTTCATGGCTGTTGGATGGAAAAGCCCCAAGCTGCGCTCCCTGGGCAGCAGCACAGCCATGCAGGTGGACACAGTGGCAGGGATGCTCCACAGTAAGCCCACGCCAGCACCGTCACCCTGCCATGTCACCTGCCGTGCCACCAGCACCAGGGAACAGGGAGGCTTTGCTCCACACACTTCCTGGGGGATTATCCCATTCCACAGCTGCCTGCAGTCACTGCCTGCTCTGGCAATTCAGCAGCAACTCTCCTTCATGCCCCAATCTGTTAGGCTGGGGAGGGGTTAAAAGAAGAGGCTGGCCTCCCCATATGCCAGGGGCTTTTCAGTGTCTCACCCCAGAGCTGCTCAGCTGTGCAACTTAACAGCACGGAGTGAGAAAGGCTTTCATTTCAGCCACGGGTGTCTGGACCATTGTTCAAATAGGCCATTGACTGCAGCTCCTCATGTAAACCAGTTTTCCTCAAGGCACATTTAGCATGAAAGGGTTTCGGGTGGACATGCACACAGCAGGATGACCTAGCCACTGTGCACATCTGTCTGCCTCCCCTGCTGCTCCTCTCTTTCCACTCTACATTTATTTTAGAGGACTGATGTTGTTATGCCTGATGGGTATGTTTGTTGTGATATGGTTACTCTCTGCTGCGCTGCCTTGCCAGCTTGCTCATGTCAGGCTGTTTGAAGGCTGTCAATAATCAGTAGCCACCGCTGAAGGTTAAACCCTTATTGTAGGGTTACTAGCACCGTGCCGAAATTTACTCCAGAAGATTGTGATCACTGTGGGTGGCTGTCCCAGAGAGGACTAGGGCCAGGCTCAGTGCTTTGCTCTTGTGAGGCTGCTTCTGGACACTCAGATTGAGCACAGGGTACTGATATGGTAGCTCTAACCATATATGGCACCACCAAAATGAATAGGTGTGAGTACGGTTTGGTGACCACATTGAAAATCTCATGCCCAGAACAGGTAGGGAAGGCAGGATAAGGCTGCGAATGGACTGTGCCTTCTTCCCACTGCTCCCAGCACTGACGTGTGCTCTGCTTCCACCACCAATTAAAATGCAGTGGGGAGTGAGAGGGCAAAGGAGAACAGAGAGACTCCCTTTCACAGCTGCCTGAAGCCCTCTGACCCTTTCTATGAAAAATTAGCATCATAATACATGGCGGTATCACAGTGCTGTTAATTCCTCTCTCATTGTCCTCCTGAAAGATGCAAATGGCATCCCCCATTACTAATTCTCAGTATCAGTGTTCTCTTTAGAAGAAGCTAAGGGATAAGCAAGTTATTCTAAAATCAGCCTAATAAACTGAGCGCGGGTGGTGAGCCCGCCAATGCACAGCACACATTCGTAACACAGTGGTGGGTGAATGAGTGGGCTCGGTGCATTTGCAGCAGAGCATCTCTATTCTTGTAAGAACAGTAGGCATTTCCTGGGGCTCACAGTAGACGGGAAAAGTCCTTCTGTTTTCGTGACACAAAAATGGGTAACATCAAAGACAGACAGTGCAGGAACAGCATCTTCCCCGGTTTTCATAGTCTTTTGTGCAGACGGAGAAGAGATTTTTCAAAAGTCCAAAGAAAACACTGACCTAAGGCTGCTCTCTGAAGATAATGACCACTGCGGACAGCTTTTGCAAATCCTGCCCCTAAGCAGAGAAAAATCCTTTTCTTTGAAGACAGTGGTGAGAGTCAGAAAATTATGCAGCTGTGAGTTGAACTTCTATTTCTGGAAAAAATCATGAGGCAAATAATCGAACAATTTTTTTGCAAGCCCCTAGGTGATAAGGCTGAGAAAAGTTGAAGTTAATAGGAATATGTTAAGAATAAATTGTGTCAACACCATCCAATTTCCTTCTTGACAGGGTAATTGTGTTTGTGGACGAGGCAGGAGCAGTCAATGTCATGTGTCTTCACTTCAGTAAGGTTTATGGCACCGTTCTTACATGACGTATTCATAAAGATGTTAGGGAAGCATGGCCCAAAGGCAGCTTCTATAGACTGAGTATAAGCGTAGCTTAAAACTGCTCAGATTTAATTGTCAAGTTGGAATGATTCATCAGCTGAGAATTTGCAGTGATCATTCCTGTAGCAGATGTTATTCAGTGTTTTCATTAATGGCTTAGATGATGGAATGAGGACATACTTATTAAATTTGCAGGTGGCATTAATCTGGGAGGGACCGCAGGCACATTTGATAAGATTAGAATCCAAAATGGTCTTGATAAGTTAAAGAAATAGTCTGAAAATAACAGGAGGCACTTTCATAAAGACAAATGCAAAGTAGTACACTTAGGAAGGAATAATCAAATTCTGAAGTACTTTAAACCATAGTTATATTTTGATGGAAAAAATCAAAACCATGTTGGGATATATGAATACCATTTGCAAGACAAATGGAGTGACTTTGCTGGAGCAATCACCTCTGCTGCTCAGAGGTGGCTCATGAGCCACACAGACATCTCTGTCTCCAGAGAGTTGGTCTTCAAAAGAGCAGAGGGGGAGATGGCTGGAGGCAGCAATCATCTCAATCAGAGCACTTAAACCCAAAGCTAAATGCCTGAAAACAACCACACGATAAACCTCCCCAGCAACATAAACCGAGCAAAATCAGGGCTGCCTTCCTGGGAAAAGGGGAAAAGGATGCTGGGACAGGAATTAGCAGGGCTCGTTTGGAGGGCTTTAAACTAGATTCGAAGGGTAAACCGAGTAAAATCAGGGCTGCCTTCCTCCATCTTTCGCACCTTCACCCAGCCCCCTCGTGCTGTATGCTCAGGTGATGCTGCAGCCCAAGTACCAGCTCTGAAAAAATAAGTGTTTCCTTTGCAGTCTCTTGCCAGCAGCTGAACTGGCTGGAAATTAACCCACTCCTTTTTTTACTTTACAGGGGTGTATTTTAATCAGCTCAGCTCTCTGAACCCTCCCTACTCTGCCATCCATCCAGCTGTGCTAGCCCAAGGGAGAATGGGTGGTGAAAGTGGCAGCAGCCACAGTTTATCTCCACATAAGGAGCCCCAGAGTTGCCCACCAGGTGCTTTGGGAGCAGAAGTTCCACTGACTGCTGGGTGACCAATTTTCAAAACAGCTGGTGCTTGCAAATCACTTCGATGTTGCCCATCACTAGGCGAAATGGCGCGTTTTTTAAATGAAATAGAATTTCACAATTCTCCTACTCTAGAGCAGGGATCTTCACCAGCTACTCATTGCTGCATAAGTCCAATTAGAAACTTGCCTGCTTTCCCTTGGGGAGCCTGTGACCAGTGATACAGTGACAAAGTCTCCCTAAAACAAGCTTGTTTGTTTTCCTTCACTGCTTGTTTCCATTTGCTAATAAACAGCCTACACACATATTTAGTCCCATCTAATCTTATGCTTCACTACAAGTGGAATTAAATTGGTTTCTCTCTTGTATTATGGGAAAAAACAAGATGCAACCTACGTTATTTCTAAAAGTCAAGCACCCATTGGAATTCAAGCTGGGTTTTATTCTGCCTGTCTCCCACTCTCTGTTTTTCTGGGGAAAACCAGTCTTCTTCTTTTCCCTCAGAGCAACCACTGTTTGCTGGGTTTTGCCACAAGCACAGTTTTCTCCAGGACACAATTTCAGGTGCAACAGAGCAAATTTGGCTGCTCATCATCCTGAGAAGAAAGCCCCACTTGCTTCCCTGCCATGTTCCTGTTCCCCTCCTTTCTGCCCTAGCCCAAGATACGTGGCTTTCCCCACTCTCTTGCTTGGTTTGACCCTGATCAGTGAGCCCAGCTGCTGGGGGGCTGAAGCCATCCAGCCCATCCCATGGCAGTTTATCTTCAGGTTAGTCTCAACAGAAAGCTCTTTCCTGTCGTCCAGTCTAGGGAACAACCCCACAGCCTGTCCTACCACCAGGCTCAGATCTCATTAAACTCCCCCCAATCCGCTTTTATAGGATTAAAGCAGGTAGCCTTCAACTAATTCATTTTTCATTCTCCTGGCCGTCCCCCTGGGGAGCTTAGCAATTACTTGCGCCAGGAGGTCAGCCCTGACCAGCTCACAGGTCTGTAAAACATGATTATGCTGTTTATGCTGGGCACATCAGGTATAAGTATGTGAGACTTAACAAATGCTCGCCAAGACAGTTCAAAACACTCATCTTTTGCCTTAAAGTACACATTGCCTTAGTTTAAAATACCATGGTGACTGCTGTTTGTTATAACCCAGACAAGGGCTCTCTTGAGTGCCTAGAGGAATTTTTTGCCAATTAAATTATGATCTTCTACAATCAGAGGGGTCATTTTGCTGGTAAAAGTCCACATAGGAGCACACTTGAGGTAACTCACTAAAAGATTAGGGGAAAACAAAATTGCAAGATTTAATGTAGAGTCCTGGGAGTTGCCCGTGTCCTGCTGTACCTTTTGTATGCACTTGGCCCCTCCTCAAATTGTCCTTTGGTGAGAGCAGGCCCTGAGCAGCAGCCTCAATGTTAGTGCTGTTGCTGGCTCCTGCCTCCAAATCTCTACTCTCTTGCATTAATTCATCAAGTGGATGAACAGTTTGTACAATTAACCCTAATCCCGCCCTGCTGAGGACTAGATGGGAATGGCTGAGGCCACAAGCTTGTCTTTTGTTGGAGATTTTTTAACGCTACCTTGCTGGCACTGAGTATGCATGTGACAGCCATTCTGTGCAAAGGGGGATGCTCTGCATCCCTCACCCCTGCACCTACCGATGGAAGCATGTGGCTGTGGGTTCAACTGTACAGCATCAGTAGTGCTGGGAGAGGGCCTAGGGCAAAACTCTGTTGCAGTGTAATTTCCACGACAGTGCAGCCTAGGTTGGATGTATGTTGACGTGCAGCTACCCAAAAAGGGCAACAGAAATATCTGTTGATCAGTAAGAATGACGTAGACATGGTGTTTTACTAAGTGAAGGTGTTTGAGTTGTTTGCTAGAACTGTTTCTGCTGAATAAGGAAGTGTGAGGCTGAACTGCAATAATAGCTTCACCGTAATAAAGCTTGTTTGAGGAAATGGATTTGCACAATCAAAAAGAGACCTGCACTAATGCAGAAAACAAAGTGCTCTCAGAAGCTCAAAGAAGCTCTCAGAAAATCATCTTGGACAATATCTGGGTTAAAATTATATGGGTGAACCTTGAAACAGGCTTAGGTCCCTGGACATCAAGCTAATGTGCTTCCACTAGCCTGTGCTGAATCATGGAATCACAGAATTGTTAAGGTTGGAAAAGTTCTCTAAGATCATCAAGTCCAACCATCAACCCAACACCACCACACCCACTAAATCATGTCCCGAAGTACCACATTGACAAATTCTTGAACACCTCCAGGGATGGTGACTCCACCACTTCCCTGGGCAGCCTGTTCCAATGCTTGACCACACTTTCAGTAAAGAATTTTTTCCTAATATCCAATCTAAGCCTCCCCTGACTCAATTTGAGGCCATTTCTTCTTGTCCTATCACCTGTTGCTTGGGAGAAGAGATTGGCATCCACCTCACTACAACCTCCTTTCAGCTGAAGTTACCAAGACAAATAACTTCGGGCTTTAGGAGTAAAGTGTGTAAACATTGTGGGGGGGGTTATTTCCCCTTAAGGATTTTACTTAATAAAATGAGTGAGATTTGTCATATGTGACCCCAGGAAAGCTGCTAAGTGTTAATTGGCTTCTATTTACTTTCAATGTAATCTGAGAGTGCATAGCCTTTATAGATCCACTCCCAAACACAAGCTGGAACTCACACTTGTGATAAGCAAGTTTGGGTTGAAATGACGAACATCTCATTCTTTCCCATATGTCCTTCCCACAGAGGTAGAACTCTGGACAGCTAATTGCACTTTCCCTAAATAGTTCCTAGTATTTCCAATAAAGCAGGCTCTTATCTCCCCGATAGTGCTTTTTAAAATTTTATGCCATTTGTTTCCTTGGTTACCTGGCCCTACTCACCTCCCAGTGCCCCTAAGAAATTATACTTTAACCTTCTTTGGAAAAATATTATTGTAGTTTTACTAGAAAGCATGGGCAAAGGTCACTTTGCCTCTCAGCAACATGGACACTGAAGAAGAAGAATTGAAGGCACCTCTGACCACAACGATACATCAGAAAAAAATGAAAAGCCAGGGCCTAGCTCTGCCTGGACCCCTGCAGATCTGACCATCCAATGGTTTTGTCCAAGCTCTGCCTGGTCTAGGGGCTGACCCACAGATCTGAAAAGAAAAGCTGTTGTATGCAGTCCTGCTGCCAAGTGATACAGGATTCAACTTCTCCTGGCTCCTTATGTAGGGAATAGAGGTATGGCATTTAAAACTCAGGCCAGGTCTGCACTATGTCAAGGCTAGGAGTGAGGGCTAGAGCTCATCCTGAACTACAGATATCTCCAAAGACTCAGCCTGCAGTGGTGAGGTTCCTCCAGTGGTAAACTGGGCCCTTTCTGGCTACAGAGAGACATTTCAGGAAGAGGGCGATGGGAAACGTGTCCAGGTCTAAAACCTTATTTCAAGCCTGCCTTTTGTTGTTATTATTATTTTGTACTTAAAGCTTAATTTTGATGATTAGTAAAGAAGGCAACTTGTCACCGTTTGTGCTGCTTATTCACTTTATATGACTTCAGCTTAAAACATACAAGGCAGAAGGTACGAGCAAGCAATACACAGAGCATCCTGCTGCAGCCCTAGGTGAAATGGAAGTGGATCACTGGAGTTGGACCGGCTCTTCTCACAGAGAGGAACTGCAGTTTTGGTCCAGAGCTAAAATGGATGATTTCACTTACTGTTCCCACCTGCCACTTCAGAGGTGTCTGCACATGCCTGCAGCTGGGGACACAGCGACAGGCAGGGAAAAGACAAAGTCTGCATCACTTAAAAATGAAGAACCTGCCAGGTGCTTCCTGTCAGCATTAACTCTTAGTCCTTCCTGCCAAGCTGCTTCTCCTCAGACCTAGCCCTGACTTTCAATCTCACTTTTAAGGGGTCCATTTCCCTTCAGCCACGCTGCTGTGTTGCTGTTTCTCCTTGCTCCCTGAGAGGAGGCTGGATCCCAGGAACGGCTGCACCAGGAACTGGCCCCACTTCCTGTCTGAGTGCCCAGGGGCCCGAAGAGGCCAGATGCAGGAAGCTTTCTATTTACCCTAATGGGACTGAAAACATGTTTAGTAGATTGGCAAAATACCCCAAGAACAGAACTCAGCATGCTGGAAAATACAAGAGTTGGCAAAGGCATTCATGGCATATAAGGTGCCAAGCATTATATTTATATAGCTAGCAGTCAGTCAGGAACATTTTCATCCCGCTAGATGGTCACCAAGGCCCTGCTCTCCAAGGGAAAAGTGCCCTCAGGATCCAGCCATCAGCTCATACCATGTACTCACTCTTATTTCGGTGAACAACACGTGCTATGCGAATGCTGCAGCTACAATATGAGCTACCCTAGTGTCAGACACTCCCAGTCAGCAGGGAAAGCGGGAGCTGCCAAGCCTCAGCCACCACTGCCTGACCTCAGCCTGATGTGCTGCAGAGCTGCGGGACCCTGCAAATCCCAACATCTGGCTGTGGACAGCAGGTCACAGCTTTCACTCGCAAGGGGCTGGTTGAGCAGAGTTGTGCAGGGTCCCCATCGTGTACCCTACACACAGCAAGCTGTCAGGGTGGTGCTGCATGAGACTGGTTGTGGACCCTGCTGACCCTCAGCAGCCACCCACTAACTCCTGGTGTCCTTATTAAAGTGCTTTTCCCCTTTTTCGATTCCTCCAGCATCAGAGACTCCTCCAGGGTCACACATGTGCAGGGCTCCTCACTGCTCTACTCAACATTGACCCAGCAGAGCACAGCAGGGTGCAGGGACAGAGGCATTTCCCAGTAACTTGTAGCATTTCCCCTGAAAACATCTTTTCTGCACAGCTTCAGGACAGGCTGTAGCAGGCTGTTCCTCACAAGCACCATTTTGCTTGCAGGGAGGTGCTCCAGTGCACTCCAGCCACTGAGGGTCACTGAATGATAACTTATTTTTTTATGTAAAACTTGGCTCACTGAGAAAAATTGGTCTCTTTCCCACTGTGCTGTTGCTGAAGAAATCCTGGATTTAGTTCACTGTTTATGATTTTTATTTCTGTGTTTCTGTCAAATAAACAGTTATCATCAGGAAGAAATCTGTTGCTGGTATATGTGTGTGTCCTGGTTTCACTCGGGAGCACGACTGATTACTTGTGGAGGTGATGGTGGTGGGGGCCTGGGAAAGAGGAGCTAGGAAGCCTGGAGCAAACAGCTGCTGGCCAGGAGTGATGGGGTAGTGACTGCACTGGAGGCTGCAGGGAGGACTGTAAGGAGGCACCATCAAAACCTTCAGTGTCACTGGCAGAGAGCCCTGAGTTTCAGCTTTCAAGCTGAGGAGACAAGCCCCGCTCTGCCTGTGCCGACACACAGGCCATGAGCAAGGAAAGGCAGATGGCAATGCTTCACTTTGCATGACCAACTGAAAACAGAGCAAAAGAAGCCACTTTGCTTGGCAGCAACCCCACTGTGTCGGAGACAGCCCGTGAAGCAAGCATCTCTGAGAAGGCCCAGCTGTCACAAGAGGAAGCCACACCTGCAGCAAACCACCAGCCCCAGCTCTACTGAGTGTAACGCTTTGAATAGTCACCTTTGTGGCCATGCTTTGAGTATTGCTGGGAGTTGGCCTGCACAGTCGTGGCTCTGAAAGCACCACATAGGCAAAGAGGTCTGGGTGGATGCTCTTCCAAACCTGCTGGAGCCTTCCAGCTGTTGGCAGCTGCCTGGCTTAGTCCAGGGGCTGAAGCAGTTAACTACAGAGATAGCTGAGATGTTAAACTAGGTGGCCTATATATGCCAAGAAATGTTCGCAATTGCTCTTTGATGTTAAATTTAATCTGTAGTATGCTGTGTAAGTACGGTTGACTGTGCATCTCGTATAAATTAATTACAAAGACCTCGTCATGCATGCAGAGAACAGCGGGCAGCACTATAAATGCTGCACGCAGTCATTTAAGGTTGCAGGGAAATCCTGCTGCAAAGCATCTCCACAGAGGTTTGCCTCTCCACTCTTAGGGAGGCCACCCTGGGGATCACAGCTTCTCCAACCAGTGAGCCATGATTCAAGCAGATCACCCTCCAGTGCATGTTTCCCCCTCAGTCCTTGCCAGCTCTGGTGAGAGGCACAGAGCCCCTTCCTCAGTCACCAGCACCCCCAGAGTGTTTTGAAGATGAGACAAGCACTCAGTGTGGACACTGAGGATACACCTAATTTTTAACAAAATCATGAACAGAAAACTAGCATATCTGGAAGCTATCTCTCCCATCCTTCTGATGAGAAACTTTGGCAGAGGAAATCAGCACAAAGGAGAAGCATCTCACTTTCTGTCGGAGATCACGCCAAGGGAATCTCAGCCCACAAGGTGAGAAACAAAGAGCAGTGAGCAACCAGAAACAGGGAGTTAGAAGGGAAAAGCTCACACAGCCTTGTATTTGTCAATGTAAAACCACTGTAGTGACTACACCAATGCCTACAAAGGTGTTGCCCATCTACCCATCCTTCTCAAAGCAGCTTGTAACTGTTAGCTGAATTGGCTAACTTTAACATAAAAGAGGAAAGGGGAGTATCTGACCATCAAGGGCACAGGTCACTAGGGTGTGCAGGGTGCAGGCATTGGGAGCACCAGGGATGGCGTGGGGTGCAGCTCAGGCTGCCAGCAGCACCTTCCTACCACTGTGGTTTGAAAACGCCTCCCCTGAGCTGGCACCTGAGCTTTCCCTCCCTGCCAGAAACCCCCAGCAGCAAAAGGCTGGGAGGCAGCTGAAGGTTGGGACAGGGAGGAAAGCTCCTCACACCTGATTTTGCCAGGATGGCAGAATGACTGCTCTGCGGCAGGAGGATGCGGCAGTCGCAACTGGAGTGCCTAGCACAGCTGTTCTTGGAAGTGAGGGCTCTGAGCAAGGCTTATTCATTAATTTTCCAGCTCAAATCGAAGAGGACAGAGCTGGGAGGAATCTCTGTCCCTGTTTCTATATGTTATTTGTTTCTATAGCTCCTATTGTTGCAGCCTCTCAGCGTCATTCACAGCCTTCCAGATGGGTGAGAGCATTACCAGACCCCAGTGTTGTGCCTGATGTTTAAGGGAAATCCCATTTCACCTCTCTGACACTTCTCCAGCACTGCCCTCCACATCCCTTGTCCCCTTCCCCCATGCTTGTCCCCCCTTTTTTTGGCTAGGAGACCCCCTCACTAGCGTGTGAGATGAGCAGCTCTTGGGTACCAGAGGATGGGCAGCCTGCCTGTGTCACCTGCCCCTGTGTCACCTGCCCCTGCCTGTACTTGCAAATCAAAGTAATTCAGTTAACACCAAGGAGAAGCATCTCACTTTCAGTCGGAGATTAAGCCAAGGAAATCTCAGCCCACAAGGTGAGAAACAAAGAGCCAGACACAGAAACCAAGCAAACTCCAATGATAAATTAGAAATATTATTTCCTTAGGCTGATTAAACATCGCAACATATTTCTGGAATGGGAGAGGCACTCAATTGTTCGTCCTACCAGGTTTTCGTGTTCAGAGGGAGACTGTGCCCACCCTGCAGACATCTGCTACCTACAGAATGGCTTTTGCCCCTGCCACCCACCTGCCTTGGGGCATGGGGAGGTGGTGACCTGTGGGTTGAGACACAGGGCCAAACCATTTTGGTTTGCCTATGTGTTGACTGGAGGCCTTCAGTGTCCAGGAAGGTAACTTCTGCAAAGCAGTTTTACAGTTTTACAATCCTGATGGCCTTTCCAGAAAGTATGCTGCAGCCAAGGAGGAGCACAGGTTGTCACACTCGATACAGCTCTAACTAGATGAAATTCAAGAAGCTGTGATGGATAGAGGAGTTTGGATTAGGGAGTCAAATCATCTCCTCTATCTTGCATCTTACAGATGTACTGCTCAGTGCATTTTTCATAGCATCTTTCAAAGGAAACACTAGGAAATAATTTCTAGTGAGAGAAAATTACAAACTAAAGGGTGAAAATTGAAGTCAGCAAGTATTTCAACATGCTACAGGGACAACAAAACAATATCAGATATAGAGCATAAAACGACTGAAAAGAGGACACCCATGGATGTTCTGAGAGAGACTCGGAGCTGATGGGGTGAGTAGGCAGGGAGAAAAGCAGGTGTAGGGTAGCAGCGAAAAAGCATCGCAGGATTTTGGAAACAAGGGTAGCAATCCAGAAGGATGTAGGAGGCTGCTGAAGGGGCAAGAAAAAGAGGGGAAAAAATATTGCTCTGCCTTGATGTGACCTTGTTTTACAGTGGATGGAGTTTGTGTCCATCTTGGTGAGAAAACAAAGCTCCTCCAGGAGCCTTGCGCAGGTGCTGGAACCCCTTTCAGTGATACCTGGGTGCTGATGGAGACCTTCTGACTCCTTCAGATGATTCTCTGGGAATAGCTGGTTTACTTTCCTTTTTTTGGTGGGGTTTTTTTGTTGGGTTTTTTTGTTTTGTTTGGGTTGGGTTTTTTTTTTCTTCTAAAAACACCATTTCAGCAAAACCACTGAGTATGTCTTATGCAGCTTCATGTAAAATTTGAAGAGATTGCTTTTAAAGTTTTTATTCCTATGGCACTTAATTTTGCTGTTTAATTTGGTATGCACAACATTATTTAAAGACAGATTCAAATTCAACACTCTGTGTGCCCTGAATCAAAATGTCCTGACCTGAAACAACAGGTTTTGAGATTTCTTTGAAAGAACAAAAAGTTTATGCCAATCTGGAACCTACTTTTTCCTCTTTCTAGGCCTCACCACTTTTCACAGATCAGAAAACACTATTTTCTCAACATTTTTTTTCCCTGCAACGTCTGTGCAGCATCCTTGAAAGAGAGCAGCCTGGGAACACAGACTCTGTACTACATCTCTGTGCTTCCCTTCCGAGACAAAACGGCTCCCTTGCTGTTAAAGCAGCTTGGGTCTTGTGAAGGCAGTGTCCCCATCATCATCTTCACCTTCCAGACCCACCTCGGTGGCAGAATTGGGTCCAACCATAAGGATCAATCTCAGCCCACACGGTAGGTGTTATCTTGCAGGACCTGCAGGGACTGGGCCACACCCTGGGGATGGGACGGGACAGATGGCCAGAGCTGTGAGGTGCTAATAAAAACCAGACTCATCTACAGAGTATTGATTATTTCCCCTGCTTTGCTGTTGCAAACAGCTGCCTGCTGCATGTAAACTGGCTGCCTCGCTTCCCGGGCTGAGAAGGACACACCATCCTCCCCAAATCCTTCTCAGAAAACAAATTTCCACGTAAAGCCTTGCTAACATTAACTAAAGAAAGCAACTCTTCACCCACCTGCTGTGTAGGTGGATGACTTGCTTGACGATGGCTGCAGCATCATCCCCCAAAGCCCAGAAGGGGACATCTGAGGAAGCAGCACATCTCACTGCCAGCCCTGGCCCCTTGCAGCACCCTGCTCTCTCTGTATCGCCTCTTCATTGGTTGCCCCTGGTTTCTCACAGGCAGGGTGCACCCACTCATACACCTCACGGGCATTATCAGGCATGGTTCTCAGAGAGTAGAGGCCAGGGCCAGCCCCCCAGGGCAGAGGAGGAGGCAATGCCAGCTGTGGGCTTTACCTGCCCCCCTCTGTGTTTCCAGCTGGCCTTGGAGAGAAATGAAGACTCAGCATTCTCCAGGGAAACGGCCAAATCCTCCCTGTCAGCATTGCGGGGGCTTACTCCACACACAGTCTAACAGAACGGAGTATCTGTGCTCTAGGTTTCTGCACTGCTTCCCTCTAGCATGTATTTTAGTGTGTTCAACACTGCACATAACAAATCCTACTTATGGATCTGCCTTAGCACATTTCTGAGGCATCCTGTGTAACTGGCTGTCCTATGCGGAGGAAGGCAGGCTTGTGTTTCTCCAGCCCAGGACTGCACAAACAGCGCTCACACTGTGCCTTGATCTAGGGCTCCACGTATTACACAAAAAGCTTTCTCCTCCATGAGAAGGAGACCTTTCTTCTTTGCAGATGCTCCTCCACCAGATATTCATGAGCACAGCTCAGGAGGTACTCTGGGTGACCCTATCCCTTCCCTGCTGCTCCCCCAGGACCTCAGAGCCCTCTGTAACTCTCTCTCTCTGTGTCACCACCTCTTTCCACGGACTCTTCCCCAAGTACAGGACATTCCTTAGGGACAGCTCACAAATTTTTCCTTTCCCTTTTCCCTCTCGTCCAGGCACCAGCCCTTGGCCAGCTTGCATGGGTGCCAGTGGCCAGCGCAGTCCTCTCTCCGCTCCCCTCCGCCCTGCCCTTGTTTTCAACACCTCCATCCCCATCTTCCCCAAAGCTGACAGCTCAGAGTTTGCTTTCCATCCCTCTTTCTCCACTGCCTGATTGTCTCAGCTGAGGCTCCCGGGGAACTGGGAGCTGGTGACTCTGAACTCTTTGATTTCCTCAGTCTTGTGGTACAATGCTGTACGACAACGTCAGCCACAAGTCACCTGCGTGCGCTAGAGATGCTGCAACAAATGTTTTGATTGCGCACGTACTAAAGCTGCTGTGAAGGAAACTAAAGATTGTCTGGAGCCCTGTAAGGTTCCAGCACTGCGCAGGTGAAAGCCTCCCACAGACCGGCTGCTGCCTTTTGTACGGCTCCGCACAAGTGCCTCCTGCCACGGCGGGTGGTCGCTCCTGCGAGCTGTCACACCCCACGCAAGGAGGCACAGGAGATGCTGCTGGCAGCCATCCGCCTGTTGCCTTGGAAGCCAGAGACAAGTGCACACCAAAGCCCAAGGTTATGTATGAAACCCGGTTGCACAGACCAGTACTAATGCTGTGACGATCTGCCTTGACGATTCCGCAACAAAGAGAGAGGGGAGAGGGGCTGAGTTTTGTGGTGGTTGT
>NW_010201535.1:0-1501 GCF_000695765.1 Mesitornis unicolor
CGGGGCCCTCGGCTCCGTCGTCGTCGTCCTCCTCTTCCTCCTCCTCGGTGACCCCCGGAGCAGGGGATGCTGGGAAGGGAAGTGGTTTTGAGCGGGAAAGCGGAATGGACCAGTATAGACCAGTACAGACCAGTATAAACCAGTACAGACCAGTATAAACCGGTATAAACCGACAGACCAGTACATACTGGTATATACCAGTATAAACCAGACCAGTACAGACCAGTATAAACCAGTACAGACCAGTATAAACCGGTATAAACCGACAGACCAGTACATACCAGTATATACCAGTATAAACCAGACCAGTATAGACCAGTATAAACCAGTACAGACCAGTATAAACCGGTATAAACCGACAGACCAGTACATACCAGTATATACCAGTATAAACCAGACCAGTATAGACCAGTATAAACCAGTACAGACCAGTACATACCAGTATAAATATATACCAATATAGACCAGACCAGTATAAACCAGTATGTACCAGTATAAACCAGTACAGACTAAACCAGTACAGACCAGTATAAACCAGTACAGATCAGTCTATACCAGTAAAGACCCGTATACACCAGTACTGACCACTACATATCAGTATAGACCAGTACGTACCAGTATAGACCAGTATAAACCAGTAGACCAGTACATACCAGTATAAACCAGACCAGTATAGACCAGTACAAACCAGTACATACCAGTATAAATTAACACCTATCAGTATAAACCAGTACATACCAGTACAAACTAGTATAAACCAGTATAGACTAGACCAATATAGACCAGTATAGACCAGTATAGACCAGTATACACCAATATATACCAGTATAGACCAATATATACCAGTATAGACCAGTATAAACCAGTAAATCAACACATACCAGTATAAACCAGACCAGTATAGACCAGTACACACCAGTATAAACCAGTATAGAGCACTACATACCAGTATAAACCAGTACAAACCACTACACACCAGTATAAACCAGTACATACCAGTATAGACCAATATAAATCAGACCAGTATGCACCAGTATAAACCAGTATAGAGCAGTACATACCAGTATAAACCAGTACACACCAGTATAAACCAGTATAGACCAGTATAAACCAGTACATATCAGTATAAACCAGTATAAACCAGACCAGTATATGCCAATATAAACCAGTACATACCAGTATAGACCAGTAGACCAGTACATACCAGTGTAAACCAGTATAGACCAGACCAGTATAGAGCAATACGCACCAGTATAAACCAGAATAGACCAGTCCATACCAGTATAAACCAGCACAGACCAGTACAAACCAGTTTGAGTTGGGATTGAGGCGCGGTGTTGGTGGGAGAGGGAGGGGGTGGGGGTTAAGAGGGGTGAAGGGGGGTTAATTAAGGGGAAATTAATTAGGGGACAGTTAATTACTTATGGGAAAATCAATTAATTAAGGGGAAATTAATTAAGGGGAAATTAAGGGGAAATTAGGGAGAAAATTAATGGCAAAA
>NW_010201535.1:1992-2469 GCF_000695765.1 Mesitornis unicolor
CGGCGGGAAATTTAATGAGAAAATGAAATTAGAGAATTAAATTATTAAAATAATTGTTAAAATAATTAAAATAGTGATTTTAAGTAATTAAAATTAATATTAGTTTAATTAATTAAAGTATTAAAGTCATTAAAAATTAAAAGAAGAGGAAATTTAATAGGAAAATTCAGATCAAAATTAAATTCGAGGCAAATTTGATGATAAAATTTAAAGCAAAATTAACGGCAAAATTAAGTTTTCATATTTAATTAAGTCAGGGGCAAAATTAACAGTGAAATTATTAAAGGCGAATTTAAATTAAGGGGGAAAATTGATGACAAAATTATTAAGGAGAAAATGAACCGCAAGATTTCTGAGAAAATTACAAATAAAATTAAACGAGGGGCAAAATTAAATGAAAGGCCACAAAGAATTAAGTCAAAATTAACGAGGGTGTTAATTGACGTCCTCACCTGCGGCGGCGGGGGCCGCGCGGCT
>NW_010201535.1:2743-2943 GCF_000695765.1 Mesitornis unicolor
TTTCCCATATTTTTACCTCACATTTCCTCAGTTTCCCCCAAAATTTTCCTATTTTGGCACATTTTCCATATTTTTGCCCCAAATTTCCCCATTT
Source organism: Mesitornis unicolor (assembly GCF_000695765.1). NCBI lineage: Eukaryota > Metazoa > Chordata > Aves > Mesitornithiformes > Mesitornithidae > Mesitornis > Mesitornis unicolor. The sequence goes on from NW_010201535.1 coordinate 2,838, forward strand.
TGGCCTCAAATTTCCTTGGGTTTGCCCCAAATTTCCCCACTTTCCCATTTTCCCCCCAATTTTCCCAGTTTTGCCCCACATTTTCCCAGTTTTGCCCCAAATTTTC
>NW_010201536.1:0-29901 GCF_000695765.1 Mesitornis unicolor
CGCTCCCGCTGGCATCAAAACGGGAGCAGGGGCAGGGACAGCGGCCTCCAGAGCAAGGGTGGGCACCGGGGCCAGGACTCTGACGAGAAGCAGAACCACCTTTGAGCCATCTCTGGGAATTTGCTTTGCTAGCATGTTTGTATTCTACTATTTCTTCTAACCTAAATTTGAATGACTGAAAATAATATGAAGTCTTTTGAGTAAGAGAAGAGAATCTATGAGCGCAGTTCATATCAGGAACAGCACTTGCATTTACTGGTTGTGTGTTCTAAATCCTAGCTCTAGGAAAGGAAAGGGAAAGGAAAGGGAAAGGGAAAGGGAAAGGGAAAGGGAAAGGAAGGAAAAGGAAAGGAAAAAGAAAAAAAAGCCCTCAACTATAAGGGTCGACAGTAAAACATTCAGGTATGATTTCTGAGTTTGCCTTTGCAAAGTTATTTCAGGGAGAACTCCAACAAAATTATACACTTATGGTCTCAGATCTGTGCTAGTGCTCTGGATGTTCACAGAGCCATAACATGCAACTTTATCCTCATGTTAGAAAGATGCAGAATGTGTGCGATTATAATGAAGCAGCCAGAGTTTGCACTTCATCAGTCCAGCAGTTACCACTGCTCGCTAAAATACGTCTTGCTATGAAGAACACTAGCGAGAAGAAAGCTCTCTTCTTTTTGTAACTGTGATCATTGAAAAGAAAATAAAAAGATCAGCTGAAATAAATTGACAGTAGTGGAAAACCTTATTAAAACCACGGTTCTCCAAAGTTTCATCTAATATTAATATGCCAGAGAATAGCTGCAGGAAACTAAGCAGGTCAAAGAAGAAACAATTAAACCCTGCTGATGATACTCTGTTTGGGATGCTGTAGAATTTCTACTTAGATATTTACAGCCTCCCAAAAATCAGATACAGAGAACTGCCATAGCTGTAGATCATGTTAATCCTGAACCACTGCTGAAGCCTTGGACATATAGTTTCTTTGTTCTTATACACTTGCAATGTTTGTAATCTCCAAGTCCAACAATATTATAATATACTAAAAATAGATATGAGTGAGCTTTGAATTCTTCTCAGAAACATCAGCTCTACATGACTAATTAAATATCCTTGACACACACAAAATAATTGCAAAGAAAAAAGAAATCTCCCTCATGAGGGCCAGATGATTTTAATTAGGTCTCACTCAAAATCTTCCTAGCCTCACATGGCTCAGCTCACTACAAAATGCTCAGTCACACTGAGACCGCACGCTTTGCTCCAGGACTCTCCTTTTCCTTTCACACTGGTTGCTGCTCTTCTGTCCCAGTTTCTCCCCGTTCCTTAAGAATTTACTGTCATCCAGCCCTCAGAGCTGCAGTTCTGAAACTCCCCAGATATGTGGGGCTGGTGCCATTTGCTGATTTTTTATTTTTCTGTACCTCAGGGAGAGCTAGCCTGCACATATGGCATGCTTCTGCATAGAAACTGAACATATGCAAAAAGGTTCCACACAAAATTGGTGTTTGTTTCTTCCAGATAAGAGTAGCAGCCCCTTTATCCTCCCACAGACACAAGCAGCTCTGCTATCAGTCCAGCAACTGGAATACAAACTCAAATCTCACTGCCTTCCTTACAGGGCAAGAGAGGTTAAATCCTGATGGTAACTCACCAGACCCTGAAAGGTATCACCAGAAGAAGTCAGGTACTAGCACCAACAGAAGAGATCCCAATGAATTCACACTTCTACCATCTCCCTCTCTCAGTTTTCATCTCTTTTGGATTCAGGGAGGAATTTGTGCCACGATGCTGCAGTGTTCTGTGACCATGTCAAGACGCGCAAGATAAGCACTTTTCAGTGTCCCAGTTCCAACTCAGATATTTAAGGCTTCAGCATTAAAGAACTGGGGCATCTCTAAAGTTCATTCTTCCATCTTCCCCTTCCCCAGCCACGCATATTAGTAGTAAGTACTAAAAATTATAATCCATTGAGAATTGGAATGATATGAATATCCAGTTTGCTCTAAGTAGATATTTACAAATACTAGAATTACTTCATCCGCTTCAGTGTAAAAGATATGGTTTGTCAAATTCCTGCAGTACACTCTTGTGTGAGTTCTCCTTTCCTAGTCCTGAGTATGTTCAAGCATAGGCTATAGGATTTTTCTGGTGTACTATGGGTTCAAACTTATCCAGTGTTAAGTGTCACAAGCCTCATCCTGGCCTTGAATAACTTTTGTTTACCACAGTGTTTTATCTGTCATCTCAAGGGTCCATTCTAGATCATGCAATGACTTTTTAAAGTTTTTTGTTAGTTTTTAAATACCAAATCAAGGAGTCTAGCAAATTATAACCTACAAGACTAAATTCTAGCTGTTGGAAAGCCTTACAACATGGAACCTAGACCTTCTGAGACATCTCCACTGCTGTGTCATACTTTCAACTCCACTTGGGGTCACCTACAACCATTCCCCAAGCTGCCGCTGGTTCCCAGTGCTCCCCTGCTGCTGGAATTCAGCACTCACAAGTGCTCTGTGTGACATTTTGGTCTGAACTTCTGCCAACCCGCAGGTGCTGAGGTTTCCAGTTCTGCCATTAGAAGCCCTATTCCTCCATGCTGGGCTTTCTGTTTGTTGGGTGGTGGTTTGGTTTTGGTTTGTTTAAGGGGTTGGGTTTTTTAGTGGGGTGAGGGTTTTTTTGGTTGTTTTTTTTGTTGTTTTGTTGTGTTTTTTTTTTTTGGGGGGGGGGGGGGGTTTAGTTTTCCTTCCAGTACTACAACTTGTCCAGGGACTTTATCGAGATATCTGCTTCCAGTTACTGTTTAGTCACACACAGAAGCCTCTTTAAAGGGATAACCTCCACAGTCTCCATGATTCCTCTGTGTACTTCTCCAGTTTAGTACAGATATCTACACAGTTCTTATTAGCAAAATTTAGAAGCCCTTCTCTTTAATTATTAGAGGTTGAAGTAACAGAATTAGACTAAGTCATATTTAATTTGGTCAAAGAGAGGAAGCTGCTTAGTGCTGTTGCATGAACATAGTATTACACTAGCAATTACAGTTATGAAAGTACTTTAACCTAAAGCAATTTATTGAGCTGTCAAGCCATGCGTGTTACTGAGCTTCCTACCTACATGTACAGTTCTTGCTTCTATGCAGCTCACCTGAAGTGAAAGTAACATTCATACCCATCAGACTATGCAGCAGATATTGCTTCTTAACACTTGAGAATGTATAATATAGATTTCCTTTATGTTAGACTGTAAAAGTTATACTGTATGTTTATTCTTTTAGGTAATAGCTGTATGTTACTAATTTCTACATTATGTGGTTAAAATCTTTGCAGTGACTATCCCTAAGAACAGTCTTTTCTCAGCATACCTGAGTTCCCCTGGAACAGCCTGACAGTGTGTTCCCATCATATGTCTAGATGTCCCTTTCTGAGAGCATTTGACCTCTGTTCCTGCAAAGTGGATAAGTATTGCATGCTTATAGACATCTCCTATGGAGAAACATCTCTCCTGTGAAGCCTGACTCAGATTTTTTTTTACCCCATGACCTTTTGTTCTGACACAACCTTATAATCAGATTCATCCCATGATGGTAATAGCCATAAGACACTGCAGAATTTAAGCTTGAAGAAACAATAATGTGAACAACTTCTGAACCTACAGATAGATTCAGGTGCAGCCTGCAATTTTGGTCTAGGACGTCAGTTCATTCTTTTGACAGTTCATTCAATACTGTTGCTCTGCCATATTAAGTGAAAAGTCTAGCCAGGAACTGAAAGAATCCAAGGAACTGAAAGCAGACCATCTTTCTGTGGCCCTCGGAATAATATCCAACTTGTCATATGAATGACCATGAAGCTGCATCAGTCTTTCTGTAGTTTGAAAATAAGGGCAGGACTTGAGTAAATAACTTTGTGATCATGGGTTTAACCTTTAATGAATCAGGGCAAAAATATCTCTCCATATGATATTTTGAAATAAAACAAAGAAGTGCTACCATTCTCTCTGGTTAGCTACCCCTGTAAATGGCAATTTGGTTTCCCCTGAAGCCTCTGGAAAATACTCTAAGCATAGTGGCAAAATTAGAACCCTGAATTCTCTTGCAGAGGACAGTTTGGTGGATTTTTATTGCTTCATAGGCCTTTAACCACAGAAAGATTCCTTTTAAAACTTTTGTAGACCTTTCATAGAAAGAGTTTGGAATATTTTATTGTTCCTATCCCTGATTTACTAACTGGAGGTATTCTTTTTAAGTTTTGAAGGCAGGCAATTTTTTTTTTTACAAATTCAACTTAGCTACAATCAAACTAATGCAGTTTGTGTTTGCAAAAGATGCTCTGCAGACATGATTTGCCTGAGATTCTTTGCAGGTAGCAGAGTTTCAAAGTCATATCAGGAATATGAGAAAAAAACCCCTACATTTGCTGGATGATTTGCTTGCAAAGAACTGATCTGTTCCATTTTATTGAAAACAACCTCAGAGACATAAAGTTGTCACACTTTGTAAAACAGAAGAAACACTGACTCATCTGAGAAACTCAGAGACACCTACAGGTTTAATAATATTACATGGATTAACAGTATGCTTGCATTGATAATACCACAGGGCTCAGATGACAGAGCCAACTGAAACACGCTACTGAGCTTGGAGATAGCTTTTCTCTTGTCAGTGTTGCTCAGTGCCGAGCCTATTTAGTTTTGGAGAATGTCTCATATTTTGAATCCGAAAGAAATAAAAAAACCCTGTCTCTGTTTTCACAGATTTAGGGGATTTAAATTCAGGCAGTCTGTGAAACTTCATAGAAGCATAAACTTCCTACAGCTCATCTAGAACTTAAAAGAGGTGTTTGCTCATTCTGTTTGATGTTTTACACTCTTCATGTGAGACAATTCCCTCCACTGATCTCCCCTAGTGGTCTTAATTTCAGAACAGAAGTGTTATATCATAGAAGCAGACTGCGTGGTGAGATGGTAGAATAAGTTGTAGAGAAACTCTTATGCCATATGGGAAAACTTTGACAGCAAGTTACAGGTGTTTAGATTACTACAAAATGAACGATAAATCCTTCCCTTATAATTTTTGGACATTATTAGAAAAAATGCTGTAACAACCACCCCTAGAAGTGTGCTACACTTGCTGTTCAGTATCATTAAGACCTGAAAACTTTTTACCTTTTCCCCACCTTGTTCCTGTATCTACGTATCAAGAGGGCTGTGGAACAGAACTGCAAAGAGGCTACCACTAACAGACTCTGGAAACATGGGAAGAAAGAACGTGCAGAGGTCCCCCAACTACAGCTCATTGCTATGTAAGCATAAGAGTTGATCAAAGGTTGGCAAAAAGATTTGAAAGAGCACGTCACACAACATGGGAAAGGTATGGAACAAGATGACAACTGTTCAGACAAATCTGACTGGCTTGACCTACTTGCTAGATTAAAATGTGTCCACGTTAAACCTAAACAGTATAAAGTCTATGTTACGCTGCTCCGAGCACACTACAAGTGTTGGCTCCGTACAGCCACAGTTACAGGTCTGGAGAGGAGATGGCCTACTTATGGTCAGACAGATCAGGTGAGTCTTTGCTTAAGCGCACTGCCAGCTTCAAAGTACAGACCAATTCAGATCATGGTAAAATCATCAAGATGGCACACAGGCTAAACCTTGCACAATACTTAATTTAATGGTACTAGTCATGACTTTCTCTTTGTTTCTGCACAATAGCACATGGTAAAACAGCTGCACTGCTACAAGAAGCAGGATCCTTGCTTCCTTCCATGAGGAAAGTTTGCACATAAATATAGTTCAAATGTTTCCAGCAAGTGACTAAACTCAAAAAGGAATGTCTTAATACTATTCTTTCATGTCATACCCATCTATTTGTGATCTACCTCTGACAGCAGCATCCTGAGTTGATAAAAACTGAAGCAAGTTCATTAATGCTACACTTGTTCCTTTAAGATACACCTCCAAAAAGCCATTTAATGAGAGTGCCTTTCATAGCATGTAACCAAGCTCTCTAACCCTCACTTCACAAGCCTACTTCATTGAACCAAGCACTAAATACAATGCATAAATGAGCAATTGCATTCATACCCTTTGCCTGAAGGTTTTGCACATATGTGGATCCACTCATATGCTCTAAGAAAAAATACTCCTGCAAGTAAAAACATGAATGTGTCCTTAAAATTGCCCTTCTGAAAATAGCTCAACCTATTTGTAAGAATTCCTGCAACTTAGCACATGCTTCATCTTCAGCTCAGCCTGTTAGCCAAGTAATAATCAGCACTCAGCAAGAATTAGAAAGCCAGTTTGTCACAGTGAGGTCATGGGGAAGATTATTCCTGTTTTATGTCTCCATTTATAATAAATATTACATAGCCTGTCATGGAAAGGATGTAGACCATATTTATACTTCCAACCTCCCTTTCACATACAATTCATCAACTTCTTCTTGTAAATTCAATAGAAGCCTATTCCATTTTGTCATTTTTTACATGCCTCCTGGCTCAGAAGTACCAAAAATCTACCTTAGAGTGCAATGGAGGTCTTTGAAAGGTAACGTAGTACAGCTCTAGAATAGCAAAGGTATTTAGGTATTTCCTTTTAGGGTAGAGCACAATTGTATAAATCATGTTCTCAGAGTCAAGTCAAACATATGATGCACTCACCTCATATTTAGGCTGCTTATGACCATCTCTTGAGATATCATAATTCAATTTCACAACTTCATCGTACTCCTATCCAAGTATTTATTGCCAGATAACTGTGGAGTTGGAAAAACAGCCTACACAACAGTGTAATGGCTGTCTCTTCCTCTTTCATAAACACGTAAGGAGAATCTAGTGCATTTCTCAGAACAGAAACACTCTCTTCTCTGAAAAAGGCAACAGGAAACATGAGCAGTTTCTCACTACATGGCAATGAGCTATTGGAATAATCTGTGGTTGAAGAATTAGTACTACCCTAGGGGATCTCATAAGAACATCCTAGACAGAGCAGTTATCTCTGCATCTCCATGTAGAGCTGCAAGGAAAAAGGTGAAGAAGTTGGTTATTGCATAACTTGATGGGAGTACTATATGAAAACATTTCTGGAGATGGGATTGACTATGTTGGAGAAATCAGTAATTCAATTACAATGTCTTAACAGTCAGGGAAGCCAAAGCAACTAGTCTAATCTATAATGGGTGGCTTCCAAGATGACATCTCCCATACTCAGATGGTCAGAATTCAGCAGACATTAGACAATTTTCCTATGTCCTCAGATTCTCTAAGGGAATGTGGCAAAGGAGTTGGTTGTGGTACTTTTACACAGACTGGAGAGACCTCATACCATGAAGTTCCCTTGAGAATATGTGGAGAACATTACATGCCAAGACCAATTTGCAACTTTCTGTTGCCAAGTTTGCAAAACAGGTTGGAAAAAACCTCCAAGTTCTTTTTCTTTTCACTCTGATCATCTTAGCAGCACTGCAGTGAACACGCAGCTTTAAAAATAAAGTAACAAAATAAATCAGATTGAGGAATGTATTATCACTCAGGTCACAAACCACTGAAATGTTATAAAAAAGCAGGAAACAAAATATGTCAGCTAAGATTTCAACAGGATGCTATCTCAGAAAGCCTTATAATATGAAATTGGCCAGCAAACAGAAAAAGCATTTATTTAAAGACATGAAGACAAATGTTGTATCTGTGTCCACTACAAATATATAGCAAATATTTTAATGCCTATTTTTGAAGCAAATTGAGTACAGACAGCTATTTTCCGGAACATATGGGAATGATAATGACAGAATCACTCTTTTCAGAAATTCAGGCATGAAGTTTTGGGGAACTTCCAGCTGTACTCCAATAAAATAATTGTTTAGAGAGAAAACAACATTTTTATTCTATGAAAACAGCTTCTAATCCTACATTTCTTAATCCTATAATTCTTACCCAAATGGCTTTTACTGAAGTCTACTGCATAAAGAAGCACTCTCAAGTGAATGAAAAATAATGAAAAAACTAGCAACATATTTAAGCTTCAAAAAGATATACATGTTTGTCTTGAGACAGTAAATGAGATGTTCCTCTTGAGACAAACTTAAGAAATAACTTGCATGTGATTTTTTTTTCCCCACAAGCAATTGCTGATAGGATTGTGCAGTATATCATAGCTGAGCTGATTTTGCATTGATATTCAATGCCTAGCAGCATGTAACTATTTCACTAATAGAACTAACGGAGGAATCAGTGCACCTATTCTTAAGAGGAGAGGGGACAAGGATCTTGGAGACAGAGAAGAAGGAGGATTTTTTTTTTCCCCTAAGTCTTAGAATCTGTTAAAAACCTCATGTAACTTTGTGGAGTTTTTCAGCCAATTCACACAGCTGTTATTTCATGACAAGGAATTGGAGAAAGGATGAATGAATGAACGAATAGTTAAAAAGAAATCAAACATGCTGAGAACAAAGCAATAACCACGTCTAGGTGCTGAAAAACGTCAGAATTGGTCTTTTTAAGTCTTTAAAATTACCATCTTGTTCTGATCACCTGAAGATCCTTACCTCCAGCTCCTATCTGTTCTCCAAAACACATATCACCTCTCAGATGCAGATCTGACCTGGGTCGTTTCCTACATTTCCCGAAAAGCTCCTGTCATCAGCACCTGGCCACTAGCTCTGGTTGCCTAACTTTATAGTAGCCATATCTCATTTTCCATATCCAAGAATTGTTATCATTGCATCATTCAATTCACTGGACACCATTATTCTAAATGGGACTGTGTGACATTTTGATAGTTTCGTTTTGGGTGTTTTCAGTCCACTAACCTAAAGCTGCTGGTCATCTGAACTACAGACTTTACATTCTGATAGATAAACATACACAGATTTTCACATTACATGTAAAATACTGGTGTTTATCCAAACAAAATACCAATTGGGCTTAAAATTGCCAGGTTTTTGAGTCTTTCTGAGGCCATAGCACTTTACAACTATCAGGATGGTGTATAAAACAGTAAACAGTTAATACTGTGTTACTATCTTTTTCAATCAGCCATTTGCAGTTGAGAGAGTAGCATCAGCATCTCCATGCTCCAGCTGAGGAGACAGAGGCAAGAAGTTTACGTCCCTTCTAAATTAACACCTACCATTAAGATCAGGCCTGCTTAGAATTCAGGAAAGTCACCTTAAAATCTGTATACAATCCCACCTACCTTACTGAATCCTTTCCTTTCCCGTGCTAAAGTATGCCAACCTAAAAGTATTTTGCTGAGTAAGTCTTAAAGAAAATAATAAAGAAATATCAAGAGGCAAACCAGTGAGAATAAAGATTAAAAATTTGCAAGACAAGTAAAGATCTGAGCACTGAAGAAAAAACAATAAAGCACATGTACTACATAGTAGGTAACGTATCTTCAGTTAAAAAACCCGTCATAACAGCCTTCTGCAGACGCATAAACAACACTTAAAAAAATCCTATTAAAAACGCTGAACACAAACCCAATTCAGCATAACTAAATGCTATTTCTTTGGAAGTAAGCTAATGTAGCACAAGTGTGGCACTCAGTCAAATCTCTGGCCCTTAACAGCACTTACAGTAATGCGCAATGCAATCTTGGAAGCCAGGCAAAGACAGATGGAAACAAACAATAAATGAACAGACAGAAAATCTCACCCAACAGTTTATCTTCCATCTGCTTTTCCTTGTAACTGTACCTTTACATTATCAGTTCAGGCCCCAGTTTTCCCTCCCTGACACTGGAAATGGCACAAGGAGTTTATGGCAAAGTGGAATGTGTTTAAATACAAAAAAAACCCCAAACAACAACATTAAAAACGGAAGGTAAGCATTTGAGAGCAGAGACTCATAGAAGGGTTTCTTTAAAATAAAATATTCTTGTTAGTTCCTTTCTTTTTGCATATTGCTCTTTATTCTTCCTCTTAGAGGGGGGGTGTGAACAACAGCAAGAGATAAGCAGAGAAAAGATGAAAGAAAGATGCAGCTTTGAAAAAGTGTGATCTGTTTCTTTTTGTCTAGTTCTCTAGCATCACCTGCAGCAATATGGAAAAGCAGTAGGAAATGCGCTGGGGTGCGAGTTTTGCTGCAAGCTTGTGTTACAAAGAGTGCATTTTTGTGTGGCACAGAATAGAGTCTCTTTCATCCTTCCCATCAGCTCTAATGATATTTGACACAAGTTAACATATACCTTGTTATTTCAAAACATTGTAAATCATCTTTCATTGAAGTTTACGTTGCTCCTCTGGAGGGCAAAAAATCCAAGTGGTTAAAAGCTAAGTAGTTACTGAACAGGTTTCCAGGTTCAATAGACTACAAGAGTCAGTGAAATTCTTTAACAGGTTTTATATAGGAGGATTGATACCTGTGATGCTATGTACCATATCACCACAGATACCTCAAAGATACACACGATTAATATTTTCTCCTGTCATCAAATGTGCAGTGATACTATGAGACCAAAATCTTCTTTTCCTCTCCACAAGAATAAATTTTTTGCTACTATAAAGCTAATTCTTAAAAAAAAAAAAGTGATAAACAAAGCATGCTTAGGGCTGGAGGTACATTTATAACGTAGCCCTAAATTCATCCCTCAAACAAAGCAACACAACCTTAACATGCTGGATTTTAGGAGTTCTGACTCACCATCTACATCATACTGCATCTACTATAACTATCATTTTCCATCCCCATTTACTAGACTCAGAGAGTGTGCAATAAAACCATTTTCAACAGGACTAGCAAATTTAGAATCAAACAATTCACTTGAAGTAAAGGACAGAGGATTTTCTGGCAGCAAAAGAAAACATACACCTCCACTTGAAGCTTCTACTAATTTAGATTTCTTACTTAAAAGCGACATAACACTTGCAGTTGCCCCTGCTGACCAGTTCCTAATGAGAATGGGGTTGGCATGGAGCACTAAATCAGTGCAATGAAGGACAATATTGGCTGGCACTGATATAGTGTGCTTTTATGGCTAAATGATGCTGATTTTAGGATCATTCTGTAGTCAAGCATTTTAGACTTTCCAAGAGTTGCAGCACTGAATTTGATCAGTTACGTCAGTTTGATTGGATTGTATTCTAGCTTCAGAGATGCCAGCTCTATAGTAATATTTTACTGCTTGTACCTCTGACAAAGACTATATTATCTAGCTCTAGAAATGTACTTAGAGGGCATAAATAAATAAAATAAATAAATAAAAAGCAAAATTTTGCAGAACTAAGATTCCAGGTTGTGAATGGCAAGAGGGCATTTTACAATAGAACACTGGTAGCATTTTGTGGCCCCTAATTATGTGGTATTGCTATTTTAGCAATAGAATAATGATGGAGAATGCTATAGCAACTTTGCCTTGGTTCACAAGGGAGAGCAGGGTATACATTCAGAAAACATCTTGGTATGTTCATCTCCCTGCATGTTAGTTTCTTATCTTAGGGAAAACTCTTTGTTTAGTGTCTAAAATACAATCTTTCAATTAAACATTAAAATAAAGTACAGAATAAAAAGACTAATTCTGCTGAGCAGAAACTTTGCATAATGCACATCATGGCACATATGCAGTACAGAGATGGTGCTGCTGAAGATGTGTACTTACCTGTCTCACATGGCTTATTTTGCAAAATTCAGTATGGCAGGTGACAATACCAACTCAGCTAATGGAGAGTTCACTGCAGCTGACACAGTAGAGAACTCCTCTGAGAGCAAGAGCTGCAGAGTTTGCATTTCTATGCTGTGTTGAATCTGATCCAACATCCATTCCCGCTGATGGAAAGACTCCTGTTGACTTCAGCATGCATTAGATTAGGCCCTCAGTGCAGTAAGTTACAGTCACCGTGTTTGAATGCTGAAGTTCTTGAACCCTTATGCTGCATGGATATTTCACAATTTAAGAAACACATATAAGGGCTAGAAAAAGTTATTTTCCTACTTTCAGTGCTCATTTTACAATCTACAACAAAAAAAAAACAACCCAATTTTTCAAAGCTGTTGAGCAACTTCCCTTGCTTTTACATGCTTTTGTTCTTGGGGAAAAAAAACCACCAAAAAACAGACAAAGGTATCAGCCGCTTTGTCTCAATATCAAACAGCTACTTCAAAGCAATGACTGTCTTATTTTTACCAATATTTAGCAGTTCAGAAGTGGATTGTGTTGAGAGTTGAAAAGAATCAGCCATTTCATTCAGTGAAGTACAAAATCCTAGTTAAAACCTTCTTCCATTTTAGGCATTTCCCTATATTACACAAGGCCATGCACCGCCTTGATCAAGGACCTGGAGAGGCAGTTCTCTCAAGAGACTCAGATGAAAACTTCCCAAATGTCACCTCATGCTAAATACTTTAAAACCAGTTTCAACAGTTTGATTCTCATTCTACCCTCCTTCTAAAATCGCTATTGTTTCTAAAATCCACACAATACATGTAGGAATGATTTCTTTAATAACTGTAGTTATCTGGTGTTTTGTCATACTATTATTGTGATTAAATATATCAGTTTCCAACAGGAACTCCTACTGAGAAATCACCAAAAACTGAAAGTGCTTAGGGGAAAAAAGGCTGCATATGCAAACAGAATTTTCCCAGTCTTCCATATTTTTTTCTATTTGTAATTGCCTGCATAATATGAGATGTCACAACATAAGACATTTAATTACTTAATGATCTTACGTTGTATTATTTGTCCCTTCTAACAGTCAACCATATCTCTTTATTGTTTATCAGAACAATGCCTACATTTGGTGCTGTGACCAAGGCGTACCAAGTTAAAAGCTGTTGAAATTTGAAATCAAGGTGAATTCTATTACTCTAAGAACAGACTTGTTTTGTGGTTCGATTTTGGGGTGGGTCTTTTTGTTGTTTGCTTTGTAACTTAACATAAAATGTCATCATCAGGAGAATAACATATCCTGGAAGATTGTTTCAAGAGAATGAGGATTACAGGCTATCCATGGAAACAATCTACTTGAGGTATTTCCTTGAGAAACAATCACTGTCATAGTAAAATTTCAATGTGTGAGGCAGATAAATATGGATGGCAACTGAGCTGTAAATTGACCTTGTAGGCTTGGGATAGATTTAGTCACTGCTGCCCAAAAAATTTTCAGGTGCACTGGAGATTTGTGCCCAGGGGTCCTTTTCTTACCTAACTAACTTGTAATCACAACTGTCAGTTTCAGAACATTTATATGACCCTGCGGAGTGTAATGTGAGTCAACCGTCTGAATGTGAAATTCATTAGACAACTGCAGCATGCTCACTGGGAGCAGATTATGAAACAACGATGATGTATAAGAGAAGATGAAAGAACAGGTTAAAAGGTTCCTGCAGTGGTTTTGCAGGTTTGAGAATAGGTGTGCACATAATATGTGCCAATGTGCCTTCTCACACACCTCATAAGAGATCATTTGGATGCTGTGAAAACTTCAGCAGTAACAGAACCTGACAGCTATCTCTTCCAGTATCAAGGTATAACAGTGATTGGACTACACTTTAATAAGTCTTGCCATTCCTTGCCAAGGACATCAGGCTTTGAAAGCACAATTTACTAGATTATAGTTCTGCTGTAAGAGGTGTGAGCAGCCCTCCCTATACCACTCTAGTTATTACCCCAGCACTGCTTAGCCTATGCCAATCACTCATCTGTAAACCATTCTAATTGTATAAAGTGGTTCTGATCACTCCTAACTTGTGTCTAGTACAAGTAGGGTTGATTTATTACTCCCCCTCTCCACTTATACTTGTTTTAGCTTTCAGTAGTTCAAAAGGAATCTATTGGTACTGTTAAGGGCTTTATGTAAAGCTGACTACTTGGCAGCCTCTCATTGAGTTATTAGTTGCATGTTTTTTTCAATTAAGTCTAATTTTACTTCCCACTTCTATTTTTTTCCCATAATTTTCTTATTGCTGAGGTGAGCACTTACAGAGGGAAGCAGTACTGCTATTAAAAGAATCAATACTTACATTGCACAATAGTGACATTGCTTCATTCTGTTTGCATTCTGTGCCCTTCATCTGTGAGGAATAGGGATCACTGACAAAGATCTGTCAGGTTTGTTATTACATGAGATCATTTATTTTGTTAAGAGGATACAGCAAAGTCAGCAAGCCAAGAACATAGCAAGTCAACCACAGTTTCAAAGCCTACAGTTGCAGGCTGCTATAAAGACAAGTAATTTCCTATATTCTAAACACAGAGCTTAAGAACAAAGAAATAATTCTCTTCAGCCTGATCACTAAAGAAATGTAATCAAGAATTACAAAATACAACTTGAAAATTTCTGAAAACATTTTTCAAATAATGTTTCAAATAATGTTACCTAAAGGCTTTCCCCTAAAGGCCTCCCATCCATCATAAAAACAGTCCAACACAATAGCACTTACCAGATTCTTTATACTGGATCCAGAAAATTACTTAATTTTCCACATCTGGATCAGTTCAAGTTTTCTGGGAGTTACAATTAGGGCATGCAGCTGTGGTCTTCTCTTGACTCTCTAAGACAATGTCAACTTGAATTTGCCCAAACTGGCAGATACCCAAGTGCACTGTAACAGGTAAAAAGAAAAGTAGCAAATATGAGCAGAATATGGCTTTCAGATATCTAAGAGCTCGTTATTAGCATGATTAAGCTCTAGTATTGTAAATGAATGGTTGGGCACTGTATCATTAAACTTGCAAACACATTCAGTTGCTGACTAACAAGACTCTAGTTCCCTATGTGTATGCCCAATCCAGGCAAGGATAAGGTCAAAGACAGATTTTGTTTCTTAAGGTTTTATGGGTTTGATTTTCTTCATAAGAAAAGACAAAGACAAGAGCAGAATTTCTTATAGTGATTTTAAACCAATGCTTTCAAGGTGAATTTCTGAATATTTAAACTTTTTCTCACAGTGGGAATTCTGATATTTGTAGCCACTGCCAAGGAATGATCTTTTACTACTAAACTGATTGAAACTGAAAGTGAACATACTGCAGAGTCTGGGAGAGATGCCAGAACTGCGAGTACTCTGTGTAGCTACAGAACAGGTATAGTGCAAGTACAGCATGTTCAAGGTATTTTCTATCATCGGCAAACATATACTAATTTAGAAAGGACTATGTTGAGGGTAAAAAGATTTTTCATTCTACACTTCCAGTTAATCACAGTGGTGATATAAGGTGCTAATTAGTGCCAACACCTGAAACCCAGATCCTAAATAAGTTCAATGACCTATTATCTGTTGCGTCTCATGCCAGCTAAAAGCTATGTACCTCAAAGGATCTGAACTCAAACTCTACTATAAGAAGTACAGTCCCAAATGTTGATCCTCTCTTGCTCTACAGTTAGAGGACAGCCAGGCACATGGAGATAAGTTCACACTTGTGCTCAGACCTTACAGGCAGGAAGAACAGATATGGTTCTAAGAACATGAAAAGAAACTTGACCCCAGGTACCAAAATCAGCAAGGTTTAAGCTAATTGGATCTTCAAAACCCTATATGAGCTATTGTTGACGGGGTCGCAAATACGATGAGAAAAACTTATCTACACGGTTGCAGATAAGCAGGCACTTCTTTATTTGCAACACTGGGGAGCACAGCTTCTCAAAGTGTGTTCCGAAATCCATACATTTTCACAGCTCATTTATACATCTTTAACAAAGCAATTTCACAAATTATACAAATATGCATAAAATGTCTGCTTTTTAATTTGCCCTTTATCACTATTGGTTCCCCAATATCACACTATCCCATACAAGGTATTGATCTACTCTAAAACCCACCTCCACCTAATTTCTTGGCATGCAAAGCAAGAAAATAAAAGTTATTACCTAACCTTTGCCTTATCACATTTATCTTAGGTTGGTATGTACTTGGGAGACCACAGTACCAGGGGTACAGTCTCTTCTCCTGTACCTGGAATACCATCAACACTGTTGTATCATCCCAGATGCTCCTTTCTCGTCCAGCACTCCCTGGTACATACCTTCTAAGCACTTTTACACATATGTTTTCAACTTTTAGCTTTGCAGTTTAAATGAATATATATACTTTACAGTTTTAACTGAATATACTTTGCAGCTTAAATGAATATATATATACTTTATCTACCTTCATCACTTTAATCAGTAAAACTGTTATTTCGTCTATATACTTCAACTACCTTCACTACTTTAATCAGTAAAACTGTTATTTTGGCTACAACACTATCACATAATATTTAAAGTATTGCATCAGATTGCTTCTATTAAAATGTATTAGGTGCTAAGTATCTGCTTGAAGGTATATAAAATACCACCAACACCCTTAAGACAGTTCATGAGCTAAAGAATGATGCTTAAAATAGGCTTTTCCCTGTCATTCTGCTTTATGGGACTCAAGGCAGAAACCATGGTCTTAAATGACATAGACCCAATTCTTCTAGCTCAGTATGCTTGTGGGTAGACCTACACAATGTAGTCTGTGCTACTAGCAGGGCCAAATTTTCTTCTCAGTATAGATTTAAACTCTGCAGAATGCAGTGGAGATTTCCAGACAGTGGCAGGGATGCATTTAAAGCTGAACTTTTCTTGTTTCTTGTTATTTTCCATATATCTCATGTACAGCTTTCTTTTTAAATGTGAACAATCTTAACATTCGTATTTGCATATATGAAACCAGAGTTTGCATCCTACAATCTTAAAATTTGTATTTGCATATATGAAACCAGAGTTTGCATCCTACTCTGAATGTGGCCCACTGACATTTGCATTACTGTGCCTTGTCCTGAGTCTGCTGATACGTTACACAAGCAATGACAAGCTGCAGAGAAGCAATTTATAAGAAAAGAAATACATTTCTAAATGTGTTATGCTTATCTACATTTGTAATTCCAGGCATGGATCCTATCTGTTTGTAAATTTCAAAGCTAAATATCTCTGAACTTGCTAAGTCAGTATGCATATGCTCATCTTTTTCTTCCTGCATAAAATTAGACACATACCAGGCAACTGTGAACAGATTAAAAGAGTCTCTCCAGCAAAATAAAATAGGTCTTGTTATAAACTTGGTTGCTGACTCTCGACAGAGGTAAGAATGTAAGGCACATTGAGATGCTTATGAGTTTCCTACTGACTATTATGAGAAGTTCAAGAAGTGGTTATATGCTGAAAAGTGACTCTGAATAAATAGCATTGTGAAGTTCCAAATTTATTTCCTCTCAAAGCCTTACAGAATAAATTTGCTTGCTTTGTAAAGATGCATTTTCCTCTCACTGTCAGCCCTGCAAACTCTGAGAGTCACAGCTGTGTTCTCCTTGACTTGTGCATTTCATTACTGCTCTTCTGAAGTGGCGTCTCAGTTAAAACTCTATTGTTAACGTAAGAGAGGAGAATATAATCCAAACTACTTCCCTAAAGATCCATTGATTCTATAGGACTAACGAGAACAAAAAGACCCTGGAAATTGTTTTTGCCATATAAAAGGAGAAAGGCATGTGGGGCACAGATCTAATTAGTATGAATGGATTACTATGCCTGGCTCCACTTTTAACCAGAAGAGAAGGAACACAGGGACAGGCAGGGGCAAGAAATGTAAGTATTCTGAACCTGAAA
Organism: Mesitornis unicolor; assembly: GCF_000695765.1. Taxonomy (NCBI): domain Eukaryota; kingdom Metazoa; phylum Chordata; class Aves; order Mesitornithiformes; family Mesitornithidae; genus Mesitornis; species Mesitornis unicolor. The sequence goes on from NW_010201536.1 coordinate 17,564, forward strand.
GAATTTTCTTGCATTCTTTGGCAGCCTACCTTCCAGCCTGGGTTGCTTATGCAAAAATTAAGGAATAATTCCCCCCAAAGTTAGACATCTCTTGTATTCTGATCATGAAAAATATCCTGTTTGTGTCCAGTTCAAATCAGAGGTAGAGGTGCAATATTCCTTACAATACTACTACTGTGACTGGCTCAACAGTAAATCGAGAGTGCAACAAGTTCAGTCATGGTCCAAAGGCAGCTGTGTCCCAAAGCCAGCAGATAAAGGTAGCTTATGTACCAGAGATCTGAGCAGGCAGTTTGGTTAGTAACAGCCAGTGCAACTGTGCTGCTCAGAATAGAAACTAAATAGTCAGAGCTTGTTTCCACACTGTGTCTTTTGTTGGGTTGTGTGGAGTCTTCTCTCATGTTGATACAAATGTGTTCAATGCATATGCCGAGTGCCTCCATGCTGTGCTTACCCCAACAGATTTCTCTATGGAGACAAGTGTTTACAGCCATGATAGCTGCAGTTGCTGGGGGCTATGAAGTAAATCTTCAGACATTTTTGCTGCTGCTCTGAAGTCTTCCCTGACTTTAGTGGAACTCTCTGGAAAACATTTCACTTCAGCCTCATAGATGAAGACAATTGGCCTCATGATGTACTAGGAGACTGTGCAACCTGCAATACATTTACCCATTTAGCTGCAGATAAATCCTTTAACAGGCCTTGAATATAAAAAAAACAACTAGTGCACATCCTAAGATTACTATAAAGCTATAACTGTAGCTAAGGGGGTATACAAATCACTCTGAGATTTGATTTCTCTGAATCATAAAGATTCACCATAAAAATCTAGTTATGAGCATCGTTAAGAAAAAGAGCTTCAGAGCATGAAATGTTAGAGACATTTGCAATATTTTAGAAAAATAGTCTCTTGTTCAAGATCAGATTTTAAATCATCTTCTCTAAGTTGTCTGAATGCTAACTACTAGCAGGCAAGTCAAGGAGACGTGTAAAAATGTTGGCAGTGTGTTTTAGAAGTGTCATGTAACACACTCAGTACTGGGATGTCATAGTCTACTCAGAAGGGGATTAGGATCACATTTTGAAAGATATTTCATTTCTAAAGATGCAGATAAATACCTATTGACAGTTTTGAAAATTTTTAGTATCTCAGTGTTGCCAAAATCCTTTAAATTCAGAAATATCTCAGCTGTTATGAAAATTCCAGGAGCTACTGAGCATGACAAGTGACTAAATGACTTTAAAAATCTAATCATCAGTGCCTTTAAATGGCTGGCAAAAGAACATCTACAAGACACTGCCCCCCCACCCCCTACACCTTTAAAGCAACAGATAAATAGAACATAAAATGTAAAGGAATATTTAACACTGCTCTGATTCTGATCCTTTTATTAGGATAGGTCACATTATATCATCGAAGTTGACTGCACTGTGCAGCTGTAAAATCAGCATGAGATAAAAATTGTCCCTAATGTGAATATGTAAAAAACATAGTAACATTTTCTGTTCATAAACAGCTAGGATGCCATGATTCAGCTTGTAGTGGAGATTACCGGATTTTGAATAAGAAATGAGCAAAGAATTCTTTGCTGGATTTCATCAGTATGTTGCCAGCAAAATCTTTTCCAGTGGTGCCTGTGAGCTTCTGTGTGAGCACAGGATGAGAGCACCTGTGAGAGAACTGGATGTTGTACTTTGCCTGAATCACTTTGGGACTTTAGTCCTCTGGATTTTTCCTTCACTCTACTCCCTAAATGGCAGCATGGTTTGAGGAAAGTGCATTTACCTGCTGATCTGGGCTTGAAACTTTCAGGTTTCAGGAAGGTTAGAGAACTTTTCTGAAAAACTGTGGTGAGTTTGGAGAGAATTTAAAAAATCTAGTAATTTACCCTATTATATTTAGAGTTATCCAGTTAAACCCCAGCTCTGATGGACCATTTTAATCTACAGATCTCCTAGAATTCTACATAAGAGAATTATTTTATCATCCCGTTTTCTAGATGGGAAAAATGTAGCACAGGAAAACAATATGATGCAGGAAATCCAGAATTTGAACTCTTAGCATCCTACAGATGGTATCTTTATCCACTAAGTCACAAGATATACTTTTCAGCAGACCTCCATCAAATGAGGAAATAGAATGGTAAAATGAGTAAATATGCAGTATTTGGTACTTGTCTGTTAATAACACTGAATGCCATTTAAGTACCAACTAAAGCATTATTTTAGAGGTTTCATTTTCAAAGAAACTGAATATTCCCGTTGGTTGCCTTTATTTAAAATTGCACCTAGCTACTGTGTTATTAGATCAGGTTTCATGAGTTAAGTAAACAATGATACAGGGTCATGATTTTCAGCACCCACTTTAGCAAGCAGCTAGTAGCCTGTCTACTAATATATGATTTTTCTGTGCTAGCAGAACAGTAGTTATTTTGTGCCTACTTTCACAGAGAGGGCAGATCTGGATCCACACTCCGTCACAGTCTGGGACTGTTTGCATGAAAAACTTATTTTAGACATAAAGAAAGAATTGGCATGTAGCAATTTTCTTTCCATTTCAACTTGTACATTTCCCTGGAAATTGGAAAGCCTTAGAATATTTCAATAGAAAATTATTCTTTTTCCCAGTCTTTGAGGCACATCCAAGTTTCATGAACCAGGCGTGGTAACAGGATACACTCCAATGTAGTTTCCAGAAAATGGAAAAATCACTTGCTTTCTTTCACAGTGCTGTGATACTCTTCAAAGTGAGAAACTCTTTTGGGAAGGATATCTGCATACAGGGAAGGAGTGTCTCTTCCAAACAAAATATAAAAGAAAATTTTAAGATCCCTGAATTTATTTCATATTTTGGTGAAGCACTGACAAAAATAAATCTCTTGGAAAGGAGAGAAGAGGGGGGGAAAAAAACAGAAGGCAAAATAGAAATGAAAGGGGGAAAGAGAAGAGAAAAAATTGAAAAGTTCATAGAGGTAGGTAGAACTAAAAAAAAACACAAAACACAAAATGATCTCTTTATTAGAGGTATCTTATCTGCACAGCCCAAAGACTGTACTGACCTTTACTGCTAAGTCTTTCTGTAAGTTTTATCTTTAAAGCTAGCTGATCTGTAAACTGACAGAGTTTGGCAAGGCAAGGGAGGAAGGGTTTGGTTTGGTTTGGTTCTCTTTGCTCTCAAATCTAATTTAACACCCTTTCACGTAGTGTCTTGGGCCAATATATTATTTTTAACAACTTTGTTTACTGATATTGCTATTAGTGGAGGATATTGTCTAAAGTTTGGACATTGTATGGTGCTGGAAAATAAAACAAAAATCTTTGCAACTTACTGCTTTAAGGTCTCAATAAATTCAAGGTACCTGGATGGCTTTTTGTCTTGAATTTATGGCTCTGGTGATTAACATCTTCAAGGTACATTCACATATCAAGAGAAGGTTTTGCTTCAAAAAAGCTTTCTTTTAGGAACATCAAGTGCAAAATTAATGATTGAGGATTCAGCCTGGAAGAAAGCTATATAAGTATGAAGTGAACCTTTAATGGTCTGCAAGAGGGAGTGACTGCTTAGAAGAGTTTTTATAGCACTGCACTTCCTGCTACTTAAATAATAATAATAACAGTAACAGAAGTGATGCCTATGTCTTACATTTCGCTTCCCATCAGCAGAACACAAGTAATTATTTTCATTTCTTATCTTAAAGTGTTACCAAAGAAAGAAACGTGATAATGCAATATGTGCTTTCTCCTATTTGTGTTTCTAAGCAATATAGTAGGACCAGTTTTTCCACCTCTACTGAGGCATGGTGCAGAGAAGTACCAAGGTGAGGCAGAGATCATGTCATGGCCACACACGATATCTGGCTCCTTTGAGTAGAAAAATAATATGTTAGTTACCTTTAAAAGCCTCATCATTTCTGCTTTCAAGTATATAGCACAGGACTAGCATGAGGCCACATTAGTACGGCATGTTATTGATGGCTGATGCTACCTATCAGTTCAAGCCAGGTAGTTTAAAAACATAAGACTCTGTTCTTTTTAAGAAAAGGAATTAAACAGAATTCCTAAAATGCTCATCAGCCTAAGCAGGCTTCATTTTTTTTCCTCCTACAGCCAATAGAATATTATCGTGCTATATGAAATTAATTCAGGTCATGATAGTGCAGCTGTAAAGCTAGCGGACAATTCATGGAGAGCACTCAGAACAGACTCTCTGTTTTCATGTTGCATTTAATGAGCCTTTTGGTTGAAAGATTTGTTACGATGTACTTTGTTGCCAGTATAAGGTGAATATGGCTCCTGTGTTTTTGAGCCTCTCCCAAGATAATTACTGAGATTCAATTGTTTCCACTTTATATACCGATGTTCCATAGGTTTACATTCACTTTGTGAATTGCCATTGGCAGGATATGAAAGGGAAAACTAAGGATTTTCACATAGGTCAGGCTTCCCTGAAGAGATCTTGCCTCTCATACTGGTGAATAGTAACAATTCACTTCAGCTATATATTATTAATTTAAAGCAGTCTAATTTTTCTTTCAGCCACTTTATATTACCTACATGTAATGACCCTTGCCCACATAAATCAGCCAGGAAGATTTAATTCGCTTACTGACTAGCCCAGTTCTGTTCATTTCCAGCCTCTCCCTGCAAAACTCTGAACATAACGCTCAAATTTGTCTTATTCTTCTTGAAGAAGTAATGTATAGCTAAACCCTTCAGTGAAACTTGGAAAATCGCCCTTCAGCTCCTAAATGCTGACCGTTAACTGCAGTAATTTTAAGTGTTTTGCTCTATTGTATTTAGCTCTACTATGCTAGATTATCGTCGATTTTTGCACTGCCCATTTTGGTTGAATGAGGTGATAATTAAACACATGCAGTCTGTAGAACAGAAAGTGTTATTCAAAACTAACCAGCAAAGGTCACAGAATAAATACATTGACAACTTGCTAAAAAAGGAGATTATCCAAAATCTTGACCTTGTGATATTTCAAATCTCAAAACACAAAAGAGTTTTTATTCCCTCTCAATTCCTTTGTTGTTTGGGGATTTCTATGTATTGCTTAGCCTCGATTTCTGTCAAAGCCATCCAATCAACTTTGTTGACTGCTTGGTAAAATTCCCTTCTACACTTGGGTCAGTATGTACTGAAGAAGAAGGTTATCTGCACTATTAAACCTTTGACTTCCTGTCTTTTGAAGAGATAATTTTGCATTTTGCTATGGCAGACCCGTAATTGGATCTGTTAATTAGTGACAGAATGAACTTTTTAAAAACTCTAAACCCCCTTTGCATTTTTTATAAGTTTGCTTAGGTTGCTACTGACCTTCATGCAGGGTTTGCCACTGCTTATTAATTGTTAAATTTTAATTAGGCATGCTGATGAATGTACTAGCCTTTGCAATAAATAAAGGGTAGCTTCATTTATAACCGTATATTTACCAGTCTATAGTTATTATCCGCTTTCCTAGAACATAGTTAATTTAACATATTTTTATAACAGTAATTGGTGGCATACAAAACCCAATCCAAACAGATAAATATAATGATGCCCCAGTTCAGAGATTGGATTACCAGTGCAAACTGAGCTAGGACACTGGCTCTTAAAACATTCCACAGGAACTTGAAGTAAATAACTTTAACAGCTTGTCAGATATTCATGGTATTTTTATTGAAATTCTTTAAAAATATGTTTCCCAAAGAATCAACCTTTCTTACAGAAAAAGCAGGTCATACTGGAGGGGTAAGGGGATGAAGAAGAGGATTATCTTTCATGCCTAAGGGAAATGAAAATTTGCAGCACTAGCAAGGAACCTGTTTTTTTCTTTGTCAGTAATAAATATGTGGCCTGTACTTCACAGACTAACCCACCAAGAAGGTTGTGAAGCAACATAATAGGAATCTGTCTCAAACTCCCTTGAAATCAAAGGGTACCAGGAATCAAAATAATTCTTTTGGATTGAACAATAGCCCCATATTTGAAAGAAATAATGTGTCTATCCTGTTTGATTACTCTAGTAGAATTAGTAACCACAGTGTTTAAATTGGACACCACCACTCTCACCCCTTGCCTCCGTGAAAGTTCATCAGAGAATCTTCTCATGAGGAGATATTTAATTAGCCATGTACATTACCATGAAGACAAGAGTTAAAAATCACCAGCTTCTGAGACAGCACACTCATGTATGTAACTTCATTCCCAATTTCAGCGTCATAATTCTAAGCTGCGCAGCAAACTGAAAATAACAGAGGCGGGGACTGCAGTCCTGATTCAGGTAGAGGCAAATGGCAAAAGTCACTCTTAATTCCCACATGGTCCCTGTAAAATTTCAGAAATCAACAGCCAAATGCTCTTCACTGTATTTATCAGGACCCACCACATACATAATGAAATGCTACTGCAGCCGGTGCCTATTTTCCAGCTATTTCAGTGTTTGCCTTGAAGAAAGAACACCTATGATTCACTTTTGCTGGGAAGTTTATTAAGTATCTCTTCCCAAGGACTGGATAGTTAGATAATGATCATGTTGTCTGTATTATTACTGATGAAATGCTACCTAAATTTCATTAGGGATGGTCCAAACAAGTTTTGAAAGTCAATGAAGTGCACTGCTCAGAGCTGCGTGTGTAGTGCCAGAGGTTCCCTGTCCTCTGACCACCTCAAAGCATATGGCCACTGCTGTTTGGTTTGATGCCAGTCCTTTAAGTGTTGAGTGCTGCTTTCAAGATTCACATTGCAAGCAGCAGGGCTGATGACTGACTTGCCAGGGTGATTCCAGGCAGTCATGACAGTACTACTTTTCAAAGGCTTATGCTTTGGGAGCATTCTACCATGATGTCAGAGTATTTAGCTAGTGATACACCTAGTTGCCAACTGGACTTACAGCAAGAATTCAGAGACAGTGGGCAAATTCATATCCTGGGTACTAACAAGTATATATTCCCAGAAAACAAGTTTCAACAAACGCCTTATGCGAGACTCACTGATATGTGTTTGATTATCTCCTGACATTGGAAGAGACCTAAGCCAATTTTCAGAGTGTTCAAGTAACCTGTCTGCTGTTAACTCTGTTTTATCCACAGATGTTCCTGGCAAGTCTAACTGAGAATCCAATCTTTTTCTTTTGAAATCAGGTATGATTGCATTTCTGGCTTCACTTTTCCCTGCAATAAAAAAAGCAAGAGATGTCTCTGAAAGCTTTCCCCATTACAGACATAAAAATGACATTACATCTTCAGCACAGGGTGGGGCATGCTTCATGATATTCAGGACACAGGCTAATGCATCTTATGCAGTGCTGCTGATTTAAGTGAAGACCAACACCCTAGAAATACAGTTGTTACTGCAACAAAAAATGGAGCATGAAATAGAGGCCGCATATCAGTCTTTTAAATAATGACCTCCTCGGAGCTGTATTAACAAGCTGGAAGTCAGGAATTACGGTTGAGCCGAATTTCTTCCCCTTGAACTTAGAATAGCAGCAGGACATGAAGGATCTGTAATAGAATGTTATTTTACAAGAAGTAAATAATGTAATAGAGTCTATAAGGATGTCAGCAGGAGAGTTAAAACTGTCATAGCATAACCCTGACTTGAGCAGCAATGTGTGAAAAAGTAGCCTGCAGCAGTTTTTCCAGTACTTCAACAATTTCTGCTTTCTCACTGATCTTTGTTTACTCTACTTACCTTGTCAAAAAAATGTTTTACCTTATGTTAAAATGTAAGTTAAAAGAGGAAAATGTATTCCCTGAAATCCCAGCTTTTCAAGCATAAATATTTTCTTTTCTTTTTTGAGTTGTTGCTGTGGAAAAGATGGAAGAATTGTATTCTCTTCACTTAAAAAAATATGAAGAGTAGTAAAACTATAAATAAAAAGAAGCAGCCTGTGTCTTTGTTGCTTCTTTTTCCTTTGGACTAATGAATAATTCAAAAAGCTGGCAGTATTACACTTCACATCCTTATGATATGATGGCAGTTCTTCCAATGAGTCCTCAAATGTAAGCTCAGGAGGATCAGGAAACTACACAGTTATCATTATTGGAATACAACAACATCTTCCAAGATACTGGCAGAGAGGACAAGTTTGCAACTAAATAAAATGCCAAGTATTAATCTAAAGTTGCAAAAGAAGGGGAGGAGGACTGAGTCTCTTTTTTGTAATTTTTCTTTTCATATGACATCTATTTAAATTTTCTTAAACCCTTATTACAGGAAGGTAGTAAACTTTCAGGATAGCTTTGTTCCTGCCTTGACATCACGCAAACAATTCAGAGTATGTGCCACCAGAAGCACACTCTCACAAGCTTTCCCTGGCACAAATTCAGTCTGACTTTCAAAAGGATCTAGACACCTCTATTTTCCTTTAAAAAAGTGCTGCTTCTCTTGCTGCTTTGATAACCTGTGCTCTTGCAGAAACCAAGATACTATGCAATTTTCTCACCCCATCCTAGTTGTAGCCTCAGGAATACTATGCCATGCTTTTAATTAAAATTGTATTGCCTACTTTAAGTTCGAGAAGACGTTTAATGTCAGTTTGGTGTAATGTGTTTGTATGGAATATTTGTCTTGGTTTTAAGGAAGTATATTTAAAACCTTTCACTAAGCATATGAGATATTGCATTGTCCTTGAAATTGTGTTAGGTCCTTCAAAGTCATTTAATCTCAATAAAATCAGAGCATACAAGATAAGGTGCTCTGAAGATGCATTAGAGCATGTTACAGTGCCAAGCCTCTGTGCACTTTGACACATCCTAAAAGCACTGTAGCAGCGGTTTAAAGGTACAGTTCAAAAATCTCCTTGCAACCCATTTTCCAAGATCATTAGCATAATTCAGAACTATTACAGTGTATTGTGCCAATGTGTGCTAACAAGAACTGCTAATGTATGAAGTCTTGACGTGATAATTTGTAATGCCTCTGACTCTGTCACGTCAATGGAAGCTTATGCATTAAATAAAACACACCGGGGGATTAGATAGCTAAGAGATTGGAAATGCACTATAAAGCCTCTTAATTCAAAATCATCATTTGTAATCTATGCTGGAACTGCAAAGTACAACCAGAAGTTTGACCTCAGATGGACAGTTAGAAATCTATTTGAAATGAGTTTTGTGTTCCCAGTACAGTCCCTCCACCACAGGACGGCATCCTTTGCATTATTCTTACTAGGATCCTAAGGGCTGTTGGCAAAACAAAGCCTAGGCTACCCTCAGAGCTGAGCGAGCATAAGACATCTCAGGGTGACATGAACAAGTTTTTGCTGCCATTGATTTTGCTGCGCTAATTCAGAGGATAAACAGAGGACTCAATTCTCCAGAGTTATCAATCTGGCATCTTTCAAGCACATTTAGATTGGCATGGGCTTTTGTTTTCTGTTTTCTTTATTTCCCTTCGTAATTACATGTTAAGTGCAGCAGTGTTAACAGATGTCACTAGAATATAATTCCCAAGGATTTCAAGAGCAAATAACACTAGGAAAAAATTGATTCACAAAAAAAGTTTAGTTATGTTGATCATATTTTGGGTATATCTTTGGGTAGCTCAAATACTATTTTTAGAGTTATTCTGTCATAAGATTTTGCCAAAGTTGCCAGAAAACAGTGTTGCATGACAACCACAGAGGAAGAGAACGGTGCAACAATGAGAATTCACCAGCCACAAAGATGAAAGGCATTGGGCCATCGTTTTTACAGTGGTCTAGCCTCCACACCTATAATATGGTACACATTGTAAAATCCTACTGTAGCAGAAAATGTCTTTATATTTGTAACATGCTAAAAATACCATGAGTACCATGATACCCTGGCTCTGTTTCCTACTTGCTTTTTGGGCTTAGAAAATAATTTTTATATTTCTGTCCTTCTTAATTTGTTCACCGTGACTTTTTTTTAAGCAGCTCACTTATTACATAAGTCTGTTGTTAATAAATGCACAGCTGGTTTCACTAATAATTTTTTAAAAAAAGAATTACATAGGAACCTGAACTAATTATTCTACCAGAATGCCTATTTAGATTCCTACAAAATAATACAAAATAATGCGTCCTACAGAAGCACAGACTTCCCACAACTTCTAAAGAAGGTGGTGAAACCTGCAAAGATTAAGCCTTTCTGAAAGCAGAGCTGTTTTAATACATCTGCCCACATGACATACATGCCAACAAATTTTATAACCTCAGGCATAATAACTGATTAGTAGTTAAACTTCTTTTTGGAGTTTATTTTACATTAATACATATAAGTAATTTTTAATATGTACCTATTTTGGAGGTGGCAAAGCAGGTCACTTACATAAAAATACTCAACAGGGAGTGTCTTTGGCTCATGTACAAGGACTGGATGCTTCTTTAATGCCACCCAGGTCTACTGCCAAAAGTAACACTGATAAAAGTAGAAGAATCATCTGTGAAAACTGATTTCTCTGTAGGATGGGAACAGCCCTGACCTAAGGGATTCTGACCTAATCAGAAACTCTGTTGTTCACCTCCTAGTAGATCCCAGCACCTGGAGCTGTACTGGCACAGCCAGGCCAGACATGTCTGTTCTGCACGTCCTGACCCAGCTGGCTGGGAAGGAGGCCTTGTCTGGGAGCCATGCGGCTAGGGCAGCTATCAGCCAACTGAAATCAGAGCAGAAAGAAACCAGTGTGTCTGGCCAGCTCAAAGCACGGGATAAGCAGATGTGTATCTGTCTGCACCTGACCATTGCTTTTTTCACTTCCCCCCCTCAACATTGCCCTTGAACTTTGGGGTGATAGCTGCTCATTTTGCACATTCTGAGGATGGTCTCAGGGAGTTAGTACCCCAGATGGAGAAAACCCATTAGCACCCTTGCTTCTCACTGACATTTGCCACAGGCCCTGAAGTCTCCAACACCAAAACAGAAACTGGCCAACACCCATTGCAGAACAGCCTCCATGCCACAGAAAATGCAATTCCAGGAAAACACTTAAAAGTTTTGCACTTTTACCCTCACACTAGGGTATTCTCCTCACATAGTCCATTGTTTAAAACGTGAACAGAATCTGGGTTTTGTCTTGTTAGTGACCTGGTTCAGACTTGTATTTCCAAAACTTAAGGAACTATTTCGGTGATGAACTGTAGATGGAGTTATTAAACTGCCAGAAGCATTTGACAGAGGAAAAGGCCCTCAATGCATTCTTCTCAGTAACATTTCTAATCTTTGCAATTGTTTGTTCATTTACTAAAAAAAATGGTATATTCAGAAGCATGGAATAGCAGCAGGCTGGAATTATTGAGGCATATGACAGATATGACAGCTATCTGGTTTGGAAATGCCACGTGACTTCTTGTCCATCATCCACCTTTGAACACTTCTTAACAAATCCTACAACAAAACACATTATTAGAAACACAAATAGCTAAATTTGCTTGATTAAATTTCATTTAGGAGTTGCAATAGCTCCTCACCGTTCCCCAGCTATCAGCTAAAATCGCAGCTCACTCACTGTCCCTGTTTCAGCCTTGTTTTCAGCTGAGCTTCGCTGTTTTTTGAACTTGTGCAATTGTCAAATCTCTGTTCAGAAACACCAGCACTGGGCTAATACAAACACAATCATCTTCACCTTCCAAGACATGCCAATTGCTTATCAAAAGTATTAGGATGGCATTCTCTTTCTTTGTAGCAGAAGATCTTCTTTGATTTATTATAACACTTGCACATTTCTAAGAAAACAGAACATCCACTCAGCAGTGGCGTACAAAAATCTCCTGGAACTGCATCATAAGCAAGTTTTATTCCTGTTCAGTGATTTATTTAAATGCAGTTATCTCTTAAGGATAAGAAACAAATCCTTAGGGTATTCACAGAAGCAGCGAGTTACGGCACAAGAGAATTTTTCACCCTCAGATTGAATTAACTGACTTTATTCTAAAATAAGGATGTTCAACAGGGATGGTCAACCAAGCATTTGTTCAAGACTACGGAGTTCCTCTGCTGACCTGAAGGTTTTTTTGGGTAATCTGAAACCTCAGCTGTGGGAGCAGGAGAATTAGCAGAGACAACAGGGGCTTAAAACTAAGACCCAGTCCTAAACAGCATCCTAGAGAGCTGTTTGCTTTTAAGATTTTCCTCCTTTTCTTCTATCCATTTTACAAGGGGTTTGGTAACTATATTCTCATCCCTCCCAGCAATATGAAGCTCTCAAGATACAGCCTGTACAGTTAGGAAAGCTGGTCTAATCTCTTCTAGCCAGCTGTTGTCAGCAACTGAATGCCCAGTTAAACACGGAAGCATCTTTTTGCACCAGGAGATCCACAATGGGTACTCTGGAGCAAAGGGGACGCTCAGCCAGGGCACCACTATTGATACACAGAATTCAGC
>NW_010201536.1:29932-36270 GCF_000695765.1 Mesitornis unicolor
CTGTGTTTATAAGAGCCTTGTACTCCACTACACAGCACATTTGTCACAGGGCTGAAGGTAAACTGGCTTGAGGGGTCCTCTTCCTTCAGCTAGACATCCTCTGCTCTCTCCTTGTCAGCTTAGTGTAATAGACAAGGACCAAGAGAAGCAATTTGTTTTGAGGTCAATATTAGTTTCAATATTAGTTGTATATTTTCAATATTCACACAGATTTTTTTAATGTCTTCTGAACGTGAAAGAACATGTTGATCACCTTAATATGACTTTATTATACATATATGCCCCTATTCATACATACTTCCACTGTCTGCCTAATATCAAACCTTTAATGTATACCAGAGCATTGTAGGAGGTGGACTAATTCTGAAAATGGCTAACAGACATTCATTGTTGCAAATCAGAGCAAGGTAGCTTTCATCTAACCCTATGTATTAGTTAAATATGCAAGTTTTCTTATGCAGATATGGCCACAAGATAAATTGCACACAGAAAATAGTTCACATTTGCGGCAGCATGAAGATCATGCCTTTTAGCTATCTTAAAAGTATGCAAAGTTACCATTTAAAACCAAAATGCTTTGAGAAATGTTTGTTATAATCCTTATGATACTGCAATTATTTGAACTGAAAAAACTCCACACCTAGCAAGACAATAATTCGATGGCTTGCTAAAATAAACAAGCCATACTAAAGCCATACTAATGAATTCATATTAAGATCCCACATTAAATGGAAGAACTACTTGAAAAGATGTATGTCTGATTCTCTGTTACCCTAGGGCCACTTTAGACTGCTCTGATAAAGCAGCCTTAGATCATCAGTGCTGTTTATGCAGTAAAGCAGAAATGGGAGTTCTGGCTAATATTTATATTCTTGAGAATGTATAGCTATTTTTGATGCACTGTATTAAAAACTCCCTGAAAAAGCTAAATGAGTTTTAATAGAACTGATGATCATGTTCTGTCGAGTACTTTTGACTATTATCAGAACTGCATTGTGTAATAGATTTTTTGCTAAGGAACACTAGAGGTCTCTCTAAACCTAAACTCTTTTTGTGTCATGTCTCACTCTGGGAGTGCTTGTGTATGAACTCTTATTTTGGACCAGAGTTTCTGTTTATGCTTCAAACAATTTACCTCATATAACCTGGATGCTAGTGTATAACACCCAGTTATCTAATTAATTGTTTAATAAGCCAATTAGCTTCAGCTATTTCTCTCTGTAAGTGCGCAAATGAGATCATTCTCTTCCTCTACCTAATATGACACCATTGTAATGAAAAGTTAAAGGAGATTGGATAAAGCAGTGTGGCATTAGTCTTTCGAGCATGAGCCAAGAATTACTGCAGGCAGGGGGACTTCTAACTACTAACTCCAGTTGCACCAGGATTTGCAGAAAGCTGCTGCTTTACTACAGCAGAGATGTCCATTAAGCTGTGTCATTTTAACAGACTCATGTATCACTCCACTCACTAATGCAGAGGTTACCTTTCAGGTTGTGTATGTGTTAACTAATCTGTCTTATATTTCCTATTTCTTTCTAGCTCACTCAACTAGTTGGTTTATTAAACATCTTTCACACTCCTAACACATTAAGAAAACCTGATTTGCACACTCACTTAGTACTCACTAAACAGTGTTTAGGGCTCAGCTTCTGAGGAAAAGCTGCCATGGACATACTCAGGGTAGCATCTGCTCAGTGAAGCACATTAATTCCTCACTGTGTAATTCAGTGTCTTTGGCTGACTGCTGTCAGAGAGCCAGCACAGAGATCCATCTCAGCATCATCACCATCTCTAAAGTAACGTGTGGCAACTAAGGTAGTTAAAGGTTCCAGCCATTAACATCACTCCTCCGCTGGAATTCATTGCCTCATAGCAGGAGTAAGAGGATCGCCCGCATGCTCTCTCATGCACTGAGTTTTGCACATGGACTGTTCTTCACAGCACAGGCTCTCACCTCAGCCCATTCCATTCTCCTTTCTTTCTTCTCCACTTACAGCCTTTACCACCAGTTGTTGAAATGGAGTTGAGAAGTGCTTAGGATTAGACATCAAAAACCTTTAAATCTGACTTAAGATCCACTGTCACTGGTATATAATTTGGCTGTATTAAGTGGATCAATGAGCACATGCCTTGCACATGTTAAAGTCCATCTTAGTTGAGAGTCAGGCAGTCATCTAGCTTATTTTTCCTCACAGTAATAAAAAAGTCTTGGTGTGTGGGCATGCTATTATTATCTTCATTCCATTTAGGACACAAGAGTCTCAGTAGTTTGCTAAAGGACTGACTCACAACATTTGTGGCAGACCACAGAGCCAAAGCCACATATGGAAAAGTCTACAGACTTTGATACTCTGTTTCATGAAGTAATGGGGTACCAAATCTTCTTACCTGGCAGCAGGTTCTTATTAAACAAAATGAAAGCACATTTTCACAGAAAAAGAACCCTGAACTTAACTACATTATAGGGTTCAGTATCATTTAATGTTATAGAGAATAAAATTGTAAATGGATTTAAAGAAAGAATTAGAAAAGTTGATTCCTGTGAAAGGCAAATCCGTGAGCCCATCTAACAAACAGACAGACTGCTTTTGTATTGGACTAAATTCAAAAGTCCATGTGCAACAGCTGCAAGGCCAATCCATTCTATGAGGGGAAAAGGTGCACTGTTACTTATATATTCCTTAAACACAACCTTCCACCCTGCTTAGTCTGGAGACAGGATGTTTCACAGAAAAGGATTTGTATTGAACCTACCACTCCAGCTGAGAGGGGAGAGAGGAAAGCTGTATTTCATGAGGGAAAGTAAGCAAGTGCAATTATGGTTATATAATGCAAATAGGATTTGCAGGGAAGGAAGAGTTATTTTTATGTTTTTCCTCTAAGTATCAAAGACTTTGTTCCTATAAAAAGTATCATGTCTTATTTCAGAACGGTTGGTTCAGGGTATGCCATCGAGCAAGAAAACAACAATGACACAGTTTGCATCATGGTCAGAGGAATAAGCTTGTTAAGTCAATCCAAGTGGCTTTCCCCTTCCACTGAGAGGCCATCAGGCCTTTCTGACCTGAGACATAGACCTGCCACATACTACACTATCAGGTATGGAAACCAATACACAATAAGAGAAGACAGAATCTTCAAAAGGAGCCTTTCTACCTTTTTCGACCCAAGCACAGTACAATGATTATAAGGGTAATTTTGAAATTAAGGGCACTGCAATGTTGTTTTTGTTTTGCAAAGCAAATGCCAGTTCTCCAAGTGTAATGGCAACTGATGGCAGCTCAAGGCTATATCCATTTTTATTCCATGCCTGTACAAGGAACTAGTGGTGCTAGGAGGTCGCTGTGGAAAATGAGAAGATCTAAACAACTACTTGTTTACATAAATATTCTAAAGCATAGTTGTTATAGAACTAAATACCCTTCCCACATCTCCCATTTTTCATATAGGTCAGTATATGCCCTGGTTTTTCTTGATTATCATGTGAAGGTCAAACTACATACTTATTTTTCTCTCTTCAGGATCCTGTTACCAATACTATATTTACTAAGCAATTAGCAAATGTAGCAAAAATTTAAATGAATAAAAAGAAAATCAAACACAAGCAGCCTATTTAGATGGTTATTCTTATCTAATGATACACTTCAGCACGTGTCTAGTTAGAAACACTGCCTTGCAGTTATTGAAGACTGGAATCAGCTTACACCCTTGCACTTCCTTAGGGCAAGGAGCTCTTTGTTTAGCAGTGACTGCTTTATCCAGTGAATGTCTTTCCCAGCTCAGCTTTGCCTTTCAAGGAAGCTGGATTTCCTGAAAAAAAAACACCTTATCTTTTTATTTTTACTCTCATTTTCACATTGCTCAGTCATCCTTGTCTTCATGTTCTTTTTTTCCACCATTAATGTTTTCAAGTTGCAAAATTCTAGCCAAATACATATATCAGGACAAAATGCCTCTCCAGTTTAGTTCAGAACTAAATCATCACTGTGGGGTTTTTTATCAGAATGAATCAATTGAAACATTTTTTTCATTTCAAGACCCAAATGCCTCAGGTTTTCATTTTTAGGGATTTTTTTTTCTCGTAAGCTTCTAAATTACATTTAAGTAAATTTATCTGTAAACAAATTCAAATTATTGTTTTCTGAAATGTAAGAAGTAAAAACTTGAATTTTTTATAGTCTTCCATTTTTAGGCAAAGAGTCTTCCAAATTTGAAAGAAATATGTAACTCATGTTTATAAAGCTGAAGCTGCATTTTTAGCAAATCACTATTGCTTGTTCATAGTTAATTTCCCAGTTAGGCAGACAGACC
The DNA here is from genome assembly GCF_000695765.1 of Mesitornis unicolor. Lineage (NCBI taxonomy): Eukaryota > Metazoa > Chordata > Aves > Mesitornithiformes > Mesitornithidae > Mesitornis > Mesitornis unicolor. The sequence continues at coordinate 34,247 of NW_010201536.1, forward strand.
ATCCATGATGGTGTCAACATGATGGTCTTTCCATTGCTTGTCATCTTACTGGTTTAACTGATCTTGTGCTTGCAAAAAGATAAGTAGAATGTATCTTTGTGATAACCCACCTCTGATACTGAATAAACCCCATTTTGGAACAGCATCGTCAGAATGCCACCACAGCCCTGAATAAGCAGACAGACCAACACTATCAGAAGGCTATGTTCTGTTAGTTTTACTCTATGTAATTTGGTTTTAAATGAGATATAGTTTGCCTCTGAATATTTTAATTTATGCTCTAAATATACATATTGTTACCATTACAAAATATTTCAGATACATCAAGGAAATAAGACTGAAAATAGAGGAAATGTTAGATAAAGCCAGTAAGATAAATCTTTGCTTCTAAACAGATGTTATATAATCTTTAAAATACATGCAGCTCAAGATGTCAGTTCCTAAGGTAAGATGTCAGTAAGTCTTATAGATAAGAAAATTAATACAAACTCACCAAACACAAGCTACATCAGCCTGCAGGATTCATGGATTTTAAAGTGAGCAAAGACAGGTATGACTGTCTATATCCAGTTTGATTTGCATTGCTCAGGCCAAAAAAATTCATCCAATAAGTCCTGCTGTCAAATGAATTATTGTTTCCTTCCATGTAAGCAGTCCTTAGATGCAGTAAGTTCTGGCTGAATTATAACATGTCTTTCAGGATGGCATCCAGCTTCCTTCCATCCTATACTGCTTACAAGGCTAGGCATGAAGCCCCATAAGCCATCTTCTTTTCCATTTCATAGTGCTAGAACTTAATACAGCTACAATGTGAAGGTAAACTTAGGTTATTGTGACATACTACTCCCATGTACCGCTGTTCTTACTCCACGCCAGAATTCTACCTTCACTCAATGGGATCAGTATTTCTTCAGAAATGATGATTAGAGTACCGGGAAGGAAAGGAATACTCTCCACTTGTATCTTTTCCCTATTCATTTTGCCAACTTGTTGAAATTTGAAAAGTGAAGCAGAGATTGGAAGGAGGAGTGAAAAAGACAAAATGAGAAAGGGTAAGAACATGAAAGTATCTCACATTTATCTTGTGCCTCTCTCTTTAAATTTATGGAAATAATACCCTGAACTTTAGGAGTGTTACCCACAGTCTCCCTATACTGTCAGCAGTGAGTTATACACTTTTGGATGAGCAGTCAGATCAAACAGGCTCGGAGTCTTCTTTGGGTGCCTCTTTATATCTGCAAACTTACAGCAATATATATGGAGGAAGTATAATCCTTACCTAGATACCAGTTTTGTGGGGTAAATTTGGACATTAATCATAGTTATGTCTAGATGAATGTAGACTGAAAATGGTCCTATTTATCCTACTGGAAGGCATTTGAAATAATCTTGCAACTTAATTTGTGTTTCTGTTTTATCACTGCAAAATAAAATATGTTTAATAAGCAGAATCCCAACAACTTCAGGATGGAGAAGAGATTTTTGTTGTTCTAGGTGTTTGCCATTGGTGACATAAGCAAATAAAAGCTGTCCCAGCTGCAACCCATTCTCCTGCCTGATTCAAGATTTTAATTTGCAAATAGCTATTTTTAGGCTAGAGCTCACTTGAGGTTGTTCTTTGTCCCCAGCATGTAACTAATTGCTGATAATCTGTCTGGGGGAGTGGGGGTGAACCAGTGCAATCTGCAAACATTACAAATCAGATTGACTGAAAAGCACAGCAGAGCTGAAGAGCCCTTTCCGAGATTTGTCTCTGATCTCTGATACTCTGCCTAATCCTAAAGATACACTCTTTAGTTATAAGTGACACTTCTTTCACATTTTAAATAGCTGGCAGAAAATAAAAAAGGAAAAGGCTCTAAAATGCTTTTGCCAGACTAGTCAATACATTTAAGATTAAGCTGAACATTTCTATACATCTGTGACCTTTAAAATCTGTTAGGAAGGTGAGATGCTGGGATTTAGTCTCAGCCAGGTGATTGATGGTTTTTTCCAACTGTAAAGCAATGCTATATTCTTTAGTC
>NW_010201537.1:0-19428 GCF_000695765.1 Mesitornis unicolor
TGGGGTTATTGCAACCGAAGTGCAGAACCCGACACTTGGCCTTGTTGAAGCTTATGCAATGGGCCTCAGCCCATTGATTCAGCCTATCCAGGTCCCTCTGCAGAGCCTTCCTACCCTCAGGCAGATCAACACTCCCTCCCAACTTAGTGTCATCTGCAAACTTGCTGAGGGAGCACTCAATCCCCTCATCCAGATCATTGACAAAGATGTTAAACAGGACTGGCCCCAAAATCGAGCCCTGGGGAACACCACTTGTGACTGGTCGCCAAGCGGATTTAGCTCCATTCACCACAACCCTCTGTGCTCAGCCATCCAGCCAGTTTTTGACCCAGCAAACCGTATGTCCATCCAAGCCATGCCCAGCCAGCTTCTCCAGGAGGATGCTGTGGAAGACAGTGTCAAAGACCTTACTAAAGTCCAAATTACTCTATGAAATAAAAAGTCAGAAGAATTAGACCATATATCATGTTTTGTTCTCAGTCTTAAGGCGCTGAAGAATAAAAAAAAATTTATATTTTCTGAAACCATGACTCTTATCTCAAATGCTCAAGATGAATTTCTCTGTTCACTTCCTTCCTACCCTACAGCCTTTTGGGCTCAACTGCCTGCAATGTTTCTTATCTCTGTTCCTAAAATGGACCATATCGCCTTCCCGCCTCCTTTTTCTCACAAGTACTCGCACAGCCATCCCTCTGTGTGTCAGGAAGCCCCAGAGGGGTCTGGCCTCATGATAAATGTTTAATTTCTGGTCTGAATTCATTGCTGTCCCTGCTTTGACGATCTCTTGAGGTTCCTTCCCACCTGAGTAGCTGTCTGAGATGACAAGGGGATGCCCTGAGCCACTGACCAGCCTATCTGCAGGGAAGCAGTCACTTCACAAATGAGCTACAACTGCACTCTGGCTTAAGCTGAAAATGTGCATGCAGATCATTGCACACAGAAAGTGCAGGCAGACACACTGCTGCTTAAAATTTGCTTTTATGGAAAGGCAGTAGTGTCAGCCCTGAGAGAAATATTGCCTGACACCATATTCTTGTCAGTTCTTTTAGCACTGAGAGAGCTGCCTCCATTGCAGTCCTGGGAGAGCTGCAAGGTAAAACAAACAGGACTTCTCTGAAATCAGCTACGTGTGGATTTTATTGCAGTACCAAAATCCGTGAGTTGTACTGGGTGCTGTAGCATGCACGCTAGAAAATGAAAGCAGCTGAGGGAAGCAGTCCACTTGCAAACACTCATAACGCCCCTGCGCCAAAGCACCCAGAAACATGTGCACAGAAACCACTTACTCAGTGGAAAGGAAAACAAGGAAAACAAAGAGCTTCAGAGCTTGCTTTCGTACAGTTTAGACACAGACTTCCTGTGCCATAAAGGAAACTACTGCGGAGTTTATGGTTTGATCCTGACCTCCTCATACCTCCAAGTTCCCAGGAACTTGAGGAGTGATTTGCAGAAAGGACCAGCTCCTCTGTCATGGCCCAGATGCCTATATTGTTGTAGTGCTAATTAACGTGTTCAGCACTGAGACATTATTCAATCACCTGCTCTGCTGATGGTATCAATATTAAGGCAGAAGTGGGAAGGCATCAAATTAGCTAAGTGGTTCCCTTCATTTGAGGATGACCTGTGATTCCCACTCCTGTGACAAAACATGGCATTCAGTAGAAGACTGAGAAATAAGGTCATATCAGGTCATTTACTAAAATCCTTTTAAAATCCTATTAAGATTTGGAAATGAAAAGCCAATTTAAATTCATCCCATTTCACCCATTGCTAATTTTATTTAGGCTGCAATACTTTCAAATAATATTTAAACAGCGTGCAAGCAATAGATGTGCAGATGGTAGGTGGGTAGAAGGATAATTTATGACCTAGAGCAAGCTATAACCCAGCTCTACCAGCTGTAAATGATGCTCTGTGTGTTTCAGACCTCTGACACTTTAAACTTGAGTTAACATATATGATTATTTAGCCCACAAACCAATTCTACTCTGAAAAAATGCATTTCCTTGATTAAAGGGTTTCTTAAGGGAATATTTAATGCATCATATAACAGTAAAATCCTTTTACTTGGCAAATAATTCCAGATTTCCAAAAGTGCACCAAACCAAGGTTGTACTGGCAATCCTGTATCTGCTTCATAGGAACCATATTTCTCTTTTTAAAACCAGATTTTTTTCAAGTAATAATAAAATATTGGAAATGCAAACGATGCATAGAATAAAAACATTCAAGCCTTTCTTAGAAAAACAAAAAGACCATGTAAGTAGCTGGATATATTTTCAGGTGTGTGGATGCATGCCATTATCTCATGGAAACCAGGATATGCAGCGCTGGAAGGGAGCTCAAGATATTTTCTGGACTGGATGTTCCCAGACTGTGGGACATTCATTACTGACAATATGCAGATTGTTTCTAGGATGTTCATGAAAGCAGCTCACCTATTTCTTGAGATAAACACATCCAGGTAGGCAGTTGTAGCAAAAGCACTACATAATGTGTGGAAGAGTAGTGGGAAACTAGAGAGCAAGGCACTGGGAACTTAATTTTAATTGGGTGAGTAAATGTGATAAGAGGAGGACAAACGGCCTGAGGCAACTCCCAGAGGAGGGACCAGACAGAGCAAGAAGCTCAACGAAGTCTTTGTCAGGGTTGTGCAACAGCAGCAGCAACCCCAGGCCTCAGTGGGTGCTTCAGGGAACTCATGGTGTATTACCTTTGCTCTCAGGAAGCTGTGAGATATCACACATGTTCGTGTGGAGGGACAGGACCAAACATCATAAAGATAGATACAGCAAGAGGTCAGCTTGATCATTGAAAACAGATAAAAATATTTACTAATCAGTCTCTTCTTCACTCCGTTCTTCTTGCATTTACAAACTTCTTATGTCCTTTTCCATTATTTTAGACATCATCTATGTCTATATTTTGTTTAAGCACCTAATAGTGCCTTTTTCTTTCTTTAAAGAAAACTACATTGATATCCAAGCCTAAAAGAGGGGTTTTTTTCCTGAATTTATTTTCTTTTGATGGCTTTTATGTATAAGCCTCAGTCTCTACTTCCTCCTTTGTATTCGCTTTTCATTCTCTAACTCTGATGTTTTCAGTCATTTCTAATTTTTTGCCTTCTTAACATTTGGTATTGCATTTATGCATGATGAACTAGAGTCTGCTGGCAATACAGCTACATTTCTTAACTACCTTTTGCAGACCATGTAATATTAGTTTATGAGCCATAAGACGAAAGCTGCTGCACTACCCTCTTCTCTCTGTTTTATTAACAGCAAAATTTGACTCATTTACACCTGAGATTGTATGTGTTACAAAATACCATGGGAGCAGAGCTTGTCAGAAAATGCCTGGGGAATCCAGAATTTATATGGAACAGCCTTCTAAAAAAAATTAATAATTTCCAATCAGTTTTGGTGCCATGAAGGCTATACCCAATTTATGCTATGTACCCATTATTTCACTCAGACCCACAGGTTTTCAAATAGCCCTGTTCACAGAAATCGAGGGATGGGAATGCAAAGATCATTGCTAGGTGCCCCTTGGACCCAAGGGAGGTCGGTGGCCCCTTTCTCCATGAGTGAGCCTTACTGAAAATGATGGCTAAGCTCTTGCCTTGTCCTCCCTGTGACACAGTAACCCCGGAGGCAGAAGAGCCAGTGTCACTCGTGAGCCCGTGTCACTCATGAGCCCATGTTCGCTGTGCCCATCCTCAAGTGGTTGGTGGAGATGGGATTGCTCAGCTCAGCAGCCGCCTGTTTTTTCCTGCCAAGTGGAAATGGGCCCTATGGCTTTAGTGCAGGCAAGCTTTACCTTGGCTGTGTCCCTTTAAATCAAAGCGTTTGCAATTCAGTAAAAGCATAAGTACAGTGAAAGCCAGGAGTTCCTTTCAATATGGAAATGTTTCCCCTAGTGACTCAAATTAAATTTCGTAAGAAGAAATCCATAGCTCCATGAAATTTATAGATGCATTATAAAAAAGAAGTATATTGCAGGTTACTTGATTTACTGTTGATTCTTTGGGCAGCACTCAGCAGAGTAAAAGAGGAATGTGATTTGGAAATACACTGGAGGGGATTGAGGAGTATGCTGGCAGCATCAAGTTTCATCCAGTTTGAGGGGATTTTCACTCTCCTTGGATACTGTAACTAGCTGGGCTTACTATCAAATTACATTTTGCTGGATCTCCTGAAAATCTGAGAGCTTGCGAAAATAAATGCAAATATAGTGACTTTTGCCTCATTTGCGCTCCCATTAAGCTTTCAGTTATTCTGACATAATTTGTTTCTCTTTTACTGTCTCTGTTTTTATGGGTTGTGTATGGAGACCAAAGACTCTAAACTGCAGGAGGGCACACACAAAAAGAGTCCACAGGGGAGCAATCTGAAGAGTGACATTATTTGGATTTCAAATTAAGCCTTTTGTCTGTGACCAGTTACTGCATCTGCGCATGCACAGAGGTGAAGCTGGCCTTAGGCATTAGGGCTGAAGCAAGGCTGTTGAGTGTATCCAGGCCTTTGGTCAACATCTTGTGTTTAAATCAGCACACATTCACCTAGGAGGGTGGGTAGGTTCAGAAGTCCTCTGTGCTGGGCACAGCATCGGCTACAGGCACCAGCAGGTTACATGGTAGGTATTGCTGTCCCATATGGCATAAATTGGCATTAAACATAAGTGGGAGCCTGGGTGACTGCCTGCCCACTGTGGTGGAGGCATTCAGGGGAAAAAAAAATAATTTCTCATTTGTGGTAGGTGCCAAAAGGTAATCTGTGTGTGAATAATGAGGATTATAGACAAAAAGTCCTTAAGAACTGATGCTGTCCCAAGTTACAGCTACAAAAATGGTGCAGATACCTGAGTATTGGCTCTTTCCATAATCCAGAGTGGATGGACTACTGCTTCATATGAGCCTGCCATCACATTAATAGATATGTAAGTATCCACTATCCCAGAGCAGACTTGTATTGGCCAGCTTGGGTAGAGTGAGCAAGTGACCATCTTCACTTGTCTGTCCATCCATTCATCCTTTCATCCAGCCAGAGACGTCTCCAAGCCTTGCAAGCCAAGCCAAGCTCACGAAAGGCAGGCTGAATGCACCCTGGCCACAAGGACCACCTCATAACCAAGGCCATATGTATCATTGCTCCCTGTTTTCTCTCCTCTTCTGCTCTGCAGGTTTTGTAATGATGACGTCTTGCATACCCACTTGGACCACCTCTCCTCCATATCCACAGCTAGAGACATGGAGAGCAGACAGACTGGTGGGAAGGACATTGTCAGTGAAGAAAGTGTGGTTACAGTCTCACTATTCCTGAGATCTTTCTATTATTTCTTCTACTTTCCCTTCCGTCACTCAGCTGGGAAAATACTTGTGCTTTGGAGACAACCGCAGCCACAGAAGTGCTGAGGTTCTCTTGCCATTACAGTGTCCTCTAATGAACTCAGATTTACCTGGGCTTCTTGCTGGGAGAGTAAATATGGGTCTGTCTGTACTCCATTTTCATTAAAAAATCTGTCCTGCAGTGTCATCTTCTAACAGAGCATGGGAGATAAACCGCACTTTAGAGTTTCAAAACAAACCATCAGCTGTGGCAGACAGGAGCATGCGGAGACAAAAAAAAACCAGGAAGGCTGTAAGGGATGGTGAGACCATGAAACCAGCAGCCTGCCTTTGGTAGAGAGAAAGGTTGGCTTGCGCCAAGCCAGAGGAGTCTTATGCTGGTAATCGCACACAAGCCGTGCTTGATGCAAAAAACGTGCTAAAGCAAACCATGAAGCCTGCCACAGAGATATTGGTAAGCAGACACTTGAAAAGACTGGGTGCTTGTTAATGTTTAACAAGAGAGTCCTCATCTGACTCACTGGTGTTGAGCTTTATTTATCTAAACCCTAAATTCACTGAGGGAAAAAGAACTCTCTTTATTAGCCTATGATAAACAAGTAAAGAGGACCTGGAAGAATCTTGCTGAATTTTTTCTGTTTAATAGTAAAGGAACCTGTTCTACACAGCCTTTCCTTTATGAGATGAATGAATTTAGAGTGATTTTAGAGTGATATAAGCAAATCTTCTTACCTTGAATGCCATGGTGAAAGAGATAAAATCTGTCTATACTGGGGTTTGGGACTGGATTGAGAACTGTCTTCAAATTACCATTTCTGCCAGACTCATCTGTAGTGGAACTCAGGAACAAGTGAGGAGGCACTGTTTTGAGCCAGAGTCAGTTTAATTTTAGACAGGGACTCATAGCTCAAATCCAAGGCCAAACCATGCCTTAATGGAATATTGCTGTGGGAAATTTGTAGCTTTTCTAGCTACTTTTTAATAATCAGATTTGGGTTCTATTCTGTGGAAAATACTGGCTTATCCCTTCTACTGAAAATAATTTTTGTGGAATTCTACTGGTTTGTTCTCCCAATTTAGGCAGCAGGGAAAAGATACTCTCCATGTGGGATGACACCAAAATCCTGTCTGACCAACCTCTTTCTTTCAAACCAAGTAAGACAGTGAGTCTCAATCAAGACTTCTGGAGAAGGATCCAAAGTGCTCTACTCAGGGCTCAGATTTTAGGGTTTATTTGAAGTCTCACTTTCACAGCCCAGCTCAGGCAGAGTGAGTGTCATAGCTTTTCATAGCCATGTTTCATAAAACCCTTGTCAAAAACAGGAGGCAAAGCAGCCAGCTTCCCATGAATGGTCTTGCTTGGAAGCAGTCTGTGCTGCAGGACACCATCCCCTGCAAAGCAAGATGGAGAAACGCTCACCCCCATCAGAGGGAGAATCGTCCGTTCCTGGTATCTGCTTTAACAGGGGTTACAAAGCTGTTGCACTTAATGGAACCAGGAGTGATATTTTTAGGCTACAGCACTAGGAATTCTGCTAGGTTTGTTTAATACAGAACAGTCATTTCCTTTAAAAGATCATGCATGGTTTTACAATCTGACTGCCCATCCATACTTCAACTAACAATTTTTTTTTTAAATTTTGGGTTCTGACTTTCATCTTTTCTGGTTGCCATGGTGACAGCAATACAAACACTTCCAAAGGATGAGCTACTTCCCTTGGAAGACCGTCTTACTGTACACACCAGGACTGCAGAAATGTTTAATGTAATTTTGGCCACATGGTAAGCTAGTTTGGTGGATCATAAAGGAGAAAACACCATCTGGGGCCAAGGTCATGTCAGCTCCATCGAAGGAACATTTTATTTTATTCTCTTCCATTCTGAAAACTGCATTTTGTATCTCACTCAGGCCAAATCAGGGGTACAACTTACAAAGAACATTTTGCAATCTAAATAGCTATTTATAGATTGAGTAAGTAGAATATTTACTGCCAAAAGAAGTTTCTCCTCAGATTTAGATCTAAATGACCTTGATTATAGGCTTTCAAAAACATGTTCCAGCCCTTTATCCTCCTGTTGATAGTGTTTTCCACATAGGAGGGTGAACAAAACATCTCAGTCCCTCCACAGAGCACTGATAGCTGTTAGTGCATACTGTAAATGCATTTCCACATCTGATGAAACTGGGGGAGACTGTGCAAATAACTTGTTCAAAGTGCACTAGTGCACGTAGGAGGTGAGTACCAGAGCCCAGAGGGGGCCCCTGCATGGACTGGATGATATGCGGTTCCATGCTCAAACTGGATGCTGGTCTCCAAAGCAACTCTACCACAATCAGCAAAGATCTTGCAATGTCCCTGGCCTGGAATAGCATGTCAGTACTGGATACCAGATGGTTTTTAGCAACCTTACCATCTCTGCAATCTTTGCAGGGTTAAAAAATTCTCAAACTCTGCTTGGGAGTGGGTTTCTTCTGGAGCTTCTGCATTATTTTCCTGTGGGAGGGAATTGTTGGCCTATAGTTGTACCTGGAAAAAAAAACAACAACAACAACAATGTTTACAGCAAATAAATATTCAAGTTGAAGTCAGGAGAAAAATCCTTGCAATATGAAAAGAGGCAGCCTCTCCCATTGTAGTTTAGAACTTCTTTCTTTCAGCATGCAAACAGTTAAAGCAATATGCTTTTGAATGCCCCTAGCTGAAGTCTCACCTCCTCCCACTCCAGGTCCCTGCCCTATATTCTGGCGCTGCAACTGGTGACGGAGGACTCTGCAGGAAAACAGAAAGAGCAATATTATTAGCATTTAGAAAATGTAAGAATAAACTTTTCCCTTAGGGAATCGCTTGAGTGACACAATGGAAAAAAGCCTGGGGGCATGTCTTCCTGCACCCTCTGCCTCTGCCACCAGCGTGAAGGCCCCTGGGCTTGCAATGGAATTAAGTTTACATTTCGTGTTGCACAAGCAGGGCATGTCTTGAAGAGATCTTTCTTAACCGTTAATATGTGCCAAATCTACCTGTTCAGTAAGAGTGAATTAAGTTCACCTTGTGCCCAGACTGGCAGTAAATATTCTTCATTTGTCCCTTCCAACCCATCACATTCTATAATTCTATGATCTCTGCAGTTCTAAGATTTAGAATTTCATTATAAATTCTAAAAAAAACCCTAAAAATTGAAATGTTTTATTCAATATTGTCTCCAAGATAGAAAAAAACCCCAATATTCTTGGATATACATACATGCAAGCATAGACTGTATATTACTAATATATATACTGCCTGTATTGCATCAAGGGAGATATATAGGGTAAAAATGAAAATGATACTCAAATGTTTAGAATATTTTGAAAGTAACTCTAAAGGTAGCTTCAAGAAGGTTTCAGTTTGGCATTGAAGTACTTGTAAATCTCCTTATATATTTGTGAAAAGGGCAGTTAGGAGGTGGCTTTTTTTAATTTACTTGGCAAAGGTTTTTAATAGCAGCAGCTGTCCAAACACACTGCAAGACCCCTCTACACAAATATACAACATCTACTGAATTTTTTGATTGGTATTTTATTTACAAGCAAATCCAGTTGCTCTTGCACTCCCATCACATACTGCCTTTTACAGACGGTTGAGTTTTTTGTTCTGAAGAGCTTTGGGGGTTTCTGAAAAGGAGAATGGCAAGACTGAAGTAGAAAAGAGAAAAATTGATGTGCCAGTGCTCAGCACAGCAGTTTTGTAATTGCCATGAGTTCACTGCTTTTTACAGATCCACAAGAAAACTAATGCAGAGCACATAGCAGTTTAGGGGAAGTAACTCTGATTTTGTACACATACTGCTGTGTTACAGCAGTACAGATGGTGACTGTCCCCAGTTTAACCACACCAAAGCCCACCATTGCCACCAGTCTCTGGCTTCATCAGCTCTCATGGTTCCAACCCCAGAAAGCAGCAACCCATGTCCCAGGGCATCACGCTGGTGCAGCACCAAGACAGCCCTGTACAGGGTCTTCTGCTCATCCCCAGTACAGACCACATTTCCACCTCTCTGTCACACAAAACCATTCATCTGGGGAGGCAAGAGGGGCTAAGTCATCATCACCCTGTTTTTCATGTGTTCCTGACTTAGCATTGCCAATTAGAAACACATGGTACTGGCAAGTTGGTGGTAACTACCTCAGATGTTATCTAGACCCGTTTATGTGTTATTGCATCTTTATGAACCTTCCAGGATGAAGAGAATCTTTATTTAATCGGTGCTTGGAAAAGGCCTTGAGAGAGGGCTGAGTGTATATAAGCACTGAAATATTTGTCACTTAGACTATGCCCTTCACACTGCTGCTGGGACATATTGAAGCAAGTCAGACTGTCACCAACTCAGAAGTACTGGAGTACCCATGCTGGCTAGAAAGGCTCTGGGCTATTCTGGGAATCAGCTAGTTTTGACACATAGAGCTGATTAAAATAATTCCCTCTGATATTCACATTTCTGTATCTCACACAATTGCTGGCTTTGGCAGATTTTTTTTTCAGTCCTTAAACTTTCATCTCAGTGAGATGTACTAACGTGATGGGAACATTTTGCACCTGCTGGGGTAAGCAATGACTAACACCAGACGTATTGCAAACAAGCACCATGCAAAAACCCCTACTGACATTCTGCTGCTGTTATTGGATTACCTAATTCTTACAACCTTTTACTATCCAGTCATACCATGTATCTTCTTTACTATCCAGCCATACTATGCAACCTCTCTGCTGCTCTTGTCCAAACCTTCAATAATTGCTGTACTTGGGAATCTTCCAGAGCTGAGAAGGGCTGCAGACAAGACCTAGAGCCAGGTGGCTGCCCTGAAAATTTGATAGATCTACTGGATGGAAAGGAGCAGAGTGGGTAAGAGACTGTGTCCTTTCACAGATAAGGGCCCTTAGGTTTCCATAGTGTGACCCTTTGGCAGCAGTGCTCCAGTGATCCCTCCCTCATACAGCAGCCTTTCTGCCTCCCAGCTGAAAATGTTGTGTCTCTTACAGCCTCTTGTACAATGGTCTGGAAAATCACCCGAGATCTCTTTTTAGGAGGACTGGCTAGTATGGAGCTAGACCTGTGCATGCAAAAGGCATCTCATGGGGGAATCCATGGAGTGAGATGAGGCTTGAAAGAGGCTCTGGTTCTTGGACAAATGTAGTAAGAAAATAACCAGCCTATTCCCCTGTTTTCTGAGGGGCTCCACTGAATCAGCAAGACCACATCCAACTGTTACAACTGCTAAGAATATAACTGCTTTAGGAATAACAGAAAAAAATAACCTAAACAGAAACAGGGAAAAGGGGGAGCAGAAATGTTTCCAGAAAAAAACAGGAAGAGTACAAAGCAATGAACTCTGGAAAGAGAAGATTAAACAAGTGAGCCAGAATCATACAAACATCGACATTAATCAAGTCTGTTGCTGAGAAACTGAGAATACGTCTGGTCTAACTCCCACTAGACGTGGGTGGTGGGGTTCACAGGAGGAATGAAAGCTCAGTAGGAAGTGGCATTAGGTTTAAGAGATTTTCAGATGGAGTCAAAATTAAGACATTGAATTGTCTCCCCAAATGCCATTTTCCCCCCTCTCACTGCATTTCCCACACCATCATCGAAGATATTTCCTATTTAAAAGCAAGAGCTGTCTAAAGACCATCAAGTAGTCAGCTTGGTGGCATTTGAGCACGGACTAAACTTGATCCTTCACATACTTTTCTTATTCATGGAGCTGAGGCTCAACACTTTCAAGGAAATAAAAAGATTTATGGATTAGGCATCCATGTATGTTTTCACTCAGGTGGCCCTGTGTTCCCTCTCATGCTTCTCTTGGCTCAGACACCTTGGAGAACAGCATCAAGGTAACCATGGTGACAAGTGCCTTTAAACTGTTATAGGCATGATCATTTAAAACAAACAGCTGCGTAACTCTGGCCTAATCCTAATGAAATTCTCCCGAGTCTGGCAACCTAAAAATAGAAAGACCAAAAATAAGAACAAACAAACAAAAAAAAGCCATCTACCTACTCAAAATTAGTTCTGCCACAAAAAAAGGAGAATTTCTGCTTTGCAGCTAGATCTAAATTCTGCTTCTCCAGGAGACAGGGCCTTTGTGTCACAGGTTCATTGTTTTAATTTTAGATTCAGACACTGAAAGGTGGGGCCTGAGTATAAACCTCATTGTACTTTGGCAGCAAACAGGAAGCAAATGATACCTTGCAGAAGTCAAGCTCAATTTGAGTTTTCTGGAAGATTGGGGTTCTTTCGTTCGTTTGTTTGCTTTTTTTCCCCAGACATTATAGTTTTCTCATTACCTTCTTTCACAGGAAGTTTTTAATAGCTTTTCATGTGGCTATCATTGTAGTCACAGTGTGGGGGAGTTTAAAGGCTTTAACTGACTTTCTGGAAGAGCAACAAGGTTGGTTTAAATAACCACTTCACTATTTTAACCTGGGTCTTCTGCTACTGCCAGCCTAAAGTCATCCTTTGTGGGTCAAGATGTCAATATCCTCAGCTGCTATTTGCTTTTGAGAAAGGTGCTTGCAGACCTGTCAGCACTTGCTGTTATGAATAAGACAGAGCTGTGTGGTACAGAAACAAAATAGAGAGATTATGGAAGGTCTGGATCAGGAGTTTGTGTGCAGGACCAGCTCCTCCGTACCATGTACTGGTAGTACAGCCATGTCTCTGGCTGTCTAAGGAGCTGTGCTTCTGAGGGGACAGTGTGTTTTCCTGTTCTCCTAGGATCCCAACAGGATCCAGCCTCTTTACACCTCCCAGCTCCATTTTTATATTTCTCATGTCCTGAGCATACAAGAGGACCTTCAACTTCCCATGTGTGAAAAACAGCCATCATAATGAGGTGTTGATACATTTGGAGCACTACCTGCTACTATAATAGACATGATTAACAGTGATAGATCATTTTCCACACCCACATAGATAATAGCATCCCTCCTGGGATGGCTGACAATCTAATTGTGGCAGAATGCAGAGAGGCCTGAAGCACATTTCATTAGTGGTTATTGACTGGGGTACTCTGTCTCATCCTTCAGAAAAAAACAAGAAAGGAAAATCACAATAACCACCTGACAGGAAAAAGGAAAAGTGTGTGCAGTACTTTTTAAAAATCAGCCCAGACATAATTAAAGATAACAATGCAGCAGCAAGTCAGTGCAACCTATTGGCATTCTCTTGTTCCACCATGCACGACAACATATTTTTCCCAAGAGACATTTTTGGAGGTGCAAAAGTTCACCTGCAGCCTGGTAATTCACTTTGAGACAGGACTGTGATCACTTAATGGACTCTTCGTGTGCTGGCTGCTATGGTAACTGCTGCATCACGCACTCCCTAGGCTTGTTTTCGGAGGAGAGTGTAAACTGCGAGAGAAAATCTCAGATGGGTTTGTTACTGGAATCAAAATCCCAGTGCAGATTCAAAATCCCATGTGCAAGTCTGCACGTGGCCCTGGTCCACTGTGCTCTCCTTTTATGGACATGTTTGCTCATTTGGCTTCACTTTAAACCCAGTTCCTCAGCATTGTGTGCTCAAAAACACTTCCAAGAATTTAAGTCTTTTGGGTTTGGGCTCGGTTGGAAACACATGTGGGATGTGTGAAAAAAAAAAGCATACAGAAAATCCTAGAAGATGACACAAATAGAGCAGAGATTGGGTTAAAACACTAAGCCCATCTGGCCTG
The DNA here is from genome assembly GCF_000695765.1 of Mesitornis unicolor. Lineage (NCBI taxonomy): Eukaryota > Metazoa > Chordata > Aves > Mesitornithiformes > Mesitornithidae > Mesitornis > Mesitornis unicolor. The sequence continues at coordinate 13,059 of NW_010201537.1, forward strand.
GTCATTAAGCTCAAAGGCTGCAGAAGCAAAGCTATCTCCAAAAGCAAGCAAAGAAATGGTCTCAGGAGCTGGGAAAAGAACTCCCAAATCTTAACAAAACGTAACCAGAGCAGGGGTGAATTGGCAGTCTGGGGTAATGATGCAGCAACCTGGGAGTGGAGATTTCTGATCCATCTTCTTGGTGAGAGCTATACCATGAATGGTGATGTTTGCCATTCCCTGGCTAATCTGTCTACAGAGAGGGGCAAGGCTGAGTGTGCCAGGTCATGGGGCAGGATGGAGAATCACAGCGAGTGGGAAGAGGGAAAGTACAGTGGGAAAGAAAGGAGAAAAGGCAATGGAGAAAATGGACAAGAGAAAGAGAAGGGGCGAAAAACTGAAGGTGGATTTCAGCAATCTGCTAGAAGCTGGCAAACATGTTCCTGTGAGAGGATGGGTGAGTCTGGATTGAGGTTGGACCATGGGAGATATGCAGGATAGAGGTAAAAGCAGAGGATGCAGGTTCATGTATGGGCAGGAAGCAGACTTGAGAGCTAGAAAGGGCCTCAAAAAATCAAGAAGGCTCTTCCTCTGCCCACTGCAGGACCCTCCCTGTCAGGGTCATTTCTCACAGAAGAATGCCTGACCTGTTCTTAAAGATCTCCAGCATCAGATGCTCCAGGACTCTCCAAGAGCTTCCTTTCCAGTGGTTCACCCTCTGCTTCATTGACACGTTTGTCTCAGAACTAGTGTTGAACCTCCCCATTCTTCCCCGGATGGAAGAGGAGAACAGATCGTTCATATCTTCTTTTCAGCGGTGTTTGAAGAAGATTGAGTCTATTTCCCTGCATTCTTCTCTAAGATTTCCTAAAATACAATACTGAATCATTCCAGCTGATGCTTTATCAATGAGCTTCAGGAGGATTATTTCATTCAAGCTATAATTGTCTTGGGTGATTGCAATATCATGCCACCTCTTTTGTAACAAGATAATGTTTCTGACCCATGGTCAGCTTGTGATCCACCATTACATTCACACGTTCCTCTCCAAAACTGCTACCAACCAATTTTCCACCACTGTCTAATCATATAGTTGATTATCCTAGCCTAAGTACAGTGACTTTTGTACCTGCTAAATGCCATCTGGATTTTTCTTTTCAGACCATTTATTCAATTTGTTAAGTTAATTTTGAATGTTAACTTCAAAGTATTTGCCATCACTTTGGTGTCCAAATTTAATGTCTGGCTTTTCTAGTCTGTAATCTATTTTGTTAATGAAAGTACTAAATAGACATGATTAAAGACAGACCCTTACAAAGCCTTACTGAATCCTTCCACTTTAACATGGGTCTAAAGACAACCTCCTCCTGGAAAATACAGAAGAGATAGCAGAATGGAGAAGAAAGTGGAAGTAGACCAGTTAAGGTGAAAAGACTGTTACGGGGGGTGGTAGAGTTAAATACGTAGGGAAATGGACCATAATGGGACATGGCTCCTTAAAGCCATAAGGTAAGAGTCAGAAGTGAGTGAAAGAACTAAGCAAACAGTCTGAAAATTAAGTGAGCCATAGCTGCACTAGTGGGTTCCCAAAACTTTTGATAAAACCATTGAATCTAACCCATTAATAAAAAAAACCAAAACAACCTCCAACAAAATACATAACTTACATGTAGTGACTGTTAAATCAATCAAAAGGAAAACACTGTTTAAGAATAGGCAGACTAGTAGTGGTGGGCAAGTCCAACAGAGAGATCTGCCAAGGGCAATAGTCCTGGAGCAGCAGTTCATGCAGGTCTGCATTGTGCTTTTCTTTGCTGCCTGCATCTGCAAACCACCCCAATTACATCCATGGTACAAGCCCAGGTAGAAGGCAGTGTGGTATGAGTTAGTAAACACTAGAGCAGAGAGCAGGTGAGTGAATGACTGAAAGTCTTCTGATCTTAACCATCAGCAGAAAATGATGGAGAGCTGTTTTTCTCCTGGTCACTGCATCTTTGCAATCTGCCACGTGTAAAAGGAAGGCTTTCAAAACAGGTTCAGCATCATAGCACCCAGTAAGATAGGCAATGGAGAGATAGGGTGGTCTATCTCACATGCTGCCCTCCCCTGCTGCCCCTTTCCCAGCTGAGGCTGTCAGCTCCTGGGTCTGCTGTGGATTTGAGCATCACGCCTTAGCTAAGCTGCAGTAGCTGGGATGTCCTGACTGTCTTCATCACGTGGTGTGAGCTATGTAGGCTTCCATTCTCTGTCCTCTGTCCTCTATCATGACTTCTGAGGTGGCAAGAGCAGCCCAGTATGAGTGGTAGGGCTGAAACGCTGGCAGGGATGGACTTTTGCAATGAAGTCTTCCTAGGGTGCATCACCACATGTCACTAGGAGGATGTAATGACAGGTCACGAGACAGGCATTAAGGTCATGGGTAAGGAAATGACCATCCCAGTGTTCCCAGTAACATGCACCTGCTCCTGAATGTCCCAAAATGTGTGATAACTCAGCCATGACAGACCTCAGCCACTTGGGCTTGGCCCCCTGCCACAGACACTGGTGGCGATTCACATGCTGAGCTCATCTTGCTCACCACGCACATGGTTCTTGTTCTGATGCACATTACTCAAAATAGAAAGTCCTCTCTAGCAACATGATTGTCTGTGGAGTCACGTTTGGGTCTCACTCAGCTCAGCTCCTGAGACACTAAGCTCATCCTCCCAGAGACACAGAGCTCCTCTTCCTCAGCCTACAGGCACTGCCAGCTTCTCAAGAAGCTTGAGGCCCTGCAGAGCAGACAAGCTGTGATAACAGTCTGTTCACATCTATTTTGCCAATGGGCAACTCTTCCCAGGTGCCACCAGCAATGGTTTTTCTGCCATGTCATCCCTCTGTGAAAGATCTTCTGGTAGGATACAGCAGGAGATGTGCCTGAGCCCTGGTCTGCAGCTGCAGAGGAGTCTGTGGGTGCAAGAGATGGTACACAGGGCTGAGGAACATGAGAACAATACTGAGAAAGCATCTTTAGTGGTAGTGAAAGATACCACCCTAGCATTGAGGTCCTTAGGACTCTGCTGCTTTATGATCTTCCAGATGAACACACAGAAAGGGATCCCTTCACTCTTGATTATACCAACAACTGCCCACCACTGATTATGGTTGAAAAAAATCCATACTGTTGTTTTAGATACTTCAAACTTTCTGTCATTCCCTGTCCTACAAAATAAAAAAGCATGTGTAATTATGCAAGCAAACAAACAAGACCTAGGCTTTTTCTGCCGGTGTTTTATGCCTTTATGCGTGAGGTATACCTCAGTGTACCAGAAAAAAGAGGTAAATTAGCCTAAAGCATCCATTTTTCAAGATACCTGGGCATGGTTTCCTGCAAGAGAAATATGAGCCTGAAGCCATCTGTTATTTCCTGTGAAATATCTCCCCTGTCTGACAGGGCTGACTGCTGCACTTCTTGCTTCCTTTCCACATGCAGAGGAAAAAAAAGGCAGCTCATGGCCACCCGCACTTTCAGCTCTGTTTGCTGATCTCCACAGCTTCCTCAGGAGCTGACTACAGGCATTTCTCATTAATCCCCCCTAGCTAAACAAGATGCAGAATGGATAACTGCAAAGCAGGAAAGCCAGCAAATTGCATGAAGAATCATTTTAGGAAACCTAAGCAAGACACCTTTTTGCAGCACACCCCCATTGATGAGCAGTTGTTTCTAACAAATTGCTTTTTACCAGCCCAAAGCACACATATTTGTATGCCTGTAAGGCCATTTGTAACATCTCTGGAAGGGCACTTCCTTCCTCCCATGTCCCCGCTGCTTTTTGATAAAGTCTCCAGTGCCTTCAAAACGTCATTAATTAGCTGACCGAGGGCACTGGCCCTTCTTCGTTCTGCCTTATTTAAATTTTTTCCTTTTTAGAGGAGCTAATAATAGGCAACAGTGGCAATGCTGTAAGCAGGAGTGAAGCTCTGACATTGCTACTGCACTTCTTAATGCCTCCTTTGGGCTGCTTTTGCATTCAAAAGCACAGTAAGACAGATGGGAGGCTCCATTTTCCTCTCCATGCCCCTTCGTCAGCATTGCTATGGAGGAAAACTTCATCTTGGCTGGTTGGGCAGCTGGTTCATTTACTTGTTTGCATAGCATAGAGGTGAGATAACACAGGAGGAAGCACATTGTGGCTGCTACATTGCAGAGGCAGCCTGGAAGGCTGTTTGGGCTCCTGCCCTGCAGGAGGTGGAGGAGCAGACAGACCCTTTGGCAGGTACCCCCAACATATTCATGCTCTGCTGACTCCCTTGGAAAGGGGGACTCTCTCCCCTTTGCAGACAAGCAACAGCAAAGCGTGAAGTGTACAAGCTAAAGTTTGGGTCCATTTCATGGGATCACGGGATAATAGCTGAGGTTGGCAGGGACCCCTGGTCAGAGCAGGATGAGCTACGGCAAGTTTCTCAGAACTGTGTCAAGTCAGGTTTTTAATAAGTCCAAAGCTAGAGTCATCAAAACTTCTCTGGGCAACCTGTGCCAGTGTTCAATCACTGTCATAGTAAGAAAGTTTATTATCCACTGGAGTTTTCCTGTGTTTTGGTTTGCGCTCATTGCCTCTTGTCCTGTCACAGAGCACCACTGAGGACAGCCTGATCCTGCCTTCCTTACTCCACCATCAGATATTTGTGCATATGGATAAGACCCTCCTGAGCTTTCTCTTCTGTGTGCTGAGCAGTCCCAGCTCTCTCAGCCTCTCCTTGCATGAGAGATGCTCCAGTCCCTTCATCATCTTTGTGGCCCTTTATGAGATGTTGCTAATGAGGCTGCTGATGACTGGCAGCTCAGAGCTCTGTGTTCTGCCTCCTGATCAGCTCCTCTTTTACTATAACCACTCTGTCAGGCTAGAGAAGCTTGGATGAAAATTACTCATATGTTGGTTGATGTCTGTAGGAAAGATCTCCCAGCTCATGCACATGACGTGTCCCTGACAGCGTGCCAGAGTCAGATCACTTGACTTGCTTTTTGTTTTCCTTTCTTTGCCAAACTCAGACTCAGCAGCCACAGAAATATAACCTCCGAGGCATGAAGTCAGGGTTTTGGTAAAGACACAGGAATCAGCACTCATTTCTTTATTCTTGTTTTGGCAAGTGACATTACCTGTTGCTCATATCCCCTACTACCTGTCTCCACTGGCAGTATAATGAGCAGGGAGCTGACTCCCTACATGCTCAGAAACTCATTTCTTTTTTGAGCTTTGAGCGTTTTTTGAGCATTGCATTCACTGAGGCATCTAAGTCAAGCAGTTCTCATAGATGGCTTGAAAACAGGTGGGCCATCTTTCTGTGCTTTATTTCAGTAGAGGTAAACATGTGTCCTTTTCCTTTACCGGTCTTGCTTTTTTGAGGGTTTTTATTTTCTGCAGAGCATCTGTCTTCTAGTCAGTGTTAACCTAATATAATAAAAAAAAATCTGTGGTGATATGATATTATAGAATACATACAATATATTAGAAAGATAGTTACATACTTACATACGTACATACACACTATGAAGGCTGGCAACCAAAATACAGGTTCTTTTTCCTTTGAGATATTCTTATTAGGAGGACCCAGAGTGACTTCTTCCTGCCTTTTCTGAAATGAAATTACCAAAACAGGCTTCTGAATTAGTTGCCTTTACAGAATAATTGTCATAAACCAGGAGCAGCTTCAGGACTTCTGTACAGGTTTCCTGTAAGCCATATTTACATTAGTTGCATCATCCATAAATGCAGGTGTGCAGGGAAAGGGGCAGGATGAAGTTGCACATTGCTGAAAGTCCAAACAAAGCCAAGTCAGCCTGATCTTTAAGAGGATGTAACTTCATAGTATTTATGTTTCAAAGTTTTCAGGTAAAAAGGGCTTGGCAAATTGCTAAATAGCATAATAGCTCTGTAAAACCCTGATGGATTTTCCCAAGCTTAGGAGAAAGGGAAACCAGAATGGTTATTTCAAGTAGAAAATGAGTCCGTGACTACTCAATCTTTCTGATGGGAAAGGAAATTATTATATAGACCTGGCCAGGGAGAATCACATATTCCATCAGAGTAATTTCTGTGGGCAGAGACCCACAAACCTACAGCAGGAAGGGACAGATGAAGAGACCACCATGCCCGCTGGAAGGATTACAGCCCACTGCTTTATAGCTGTAGACTGCTTTGCCAACCCGTCTGAAGTTACAGCATTTCCGTAATCCACGTAATACACTGAAGAGTTATTAAGTTTGAGTAAACCAAACAGCAGTGGGTGTGACAGCCGTGTGGTAAGTGCTTGACTCAGATGTCTACAACAGAAGTTAAGATTCTCATATATTTCTGTCCTCCTCAGTGAAGACAACAAGCAAGGCTGGAACTTATTGGTCAAGGGTTCAGCA
>NW_010201537.1:19459-46125 GCF_000695765.1 Mesitornis unicolor
GGGTGATTGAATACTTGTCCTGGCTGTGCCACCAATCCCTGACTAATCTCTTCATGCCTGAGGTTGCCGAGGGCTTTGTTCTCAGGAATCGCTCACAGCAGGAGAAGAGTAAGATTGTTTCTGGAATAATTCCCCTAGACTTCAACTGATCCAAGATTCGGCTAAATGTGTTGTAAGTGATACAGCAATACAAAAACATGAGGAAAAGTGGGAAGTTGGTTAAATTTGCTACAAACAACTGCTGTCTGCAGCCTGTGTGTGCTGACAGGATACAGCACAGTTTCTGACAGGACGGATTGGATGCATCCTCTCATTCTGCAGATACAGGTCAATGAGTTTTGTAGCATAAAGTGACACCCGTACTTAGTTGTTTTCAGGAGCTAGACCTTCACTGTGATACTGGAAATGCTCAGATGACTGTAGTGTTATGTGGAGCCATATAAACAATAAACTGCCTTAAGAAGTCCAGAGATTTTGGAGACAGAGTGAAGCATAGGCTGTCCTGCTGCTTATAGACTGTGTCCATTCAAGCACAGCAAAGCCTCTGTTCCTGGGGAAACTGTTATTCTTTAAGCTCTCTGGTGTTACTTTGCTTTAATAATTAAATCCACTCATTGACATAGCTGTTTTGGTTTACTTATTTTAAATACTGGGGAATTTTCAGAGACTTCTTGGAATAGCAGTTCTCTACTCAGTAAAGTGTAGGGTAGTTGGTTCTTTCCAGCTAAACGAGGTCTGAGCTTTGACCAGCTTTTCAGAGACACTTTGCCATGTAAGTAGCAGCAGAATTTGTGTGGTGTTTGTAGACTCACCAGTCTCCATTTTACTGTACAAAGGTTTGTTGGCTGACACTTCCAAATCTGTGGCAGTAGGAGAAAATGCATAAACACGACCCTTGTTTTCTTGTGTGTAGATGACGTGTTGAATACAGTATGACCCAAATTTAGCTGTTACAGTACACAAGCTAAATACCCTAAAAGTAACTAAACCTCATTGTATTTCAGACCAAAAGGAAGGGTTTTGAACCAAATGGAAACTGTCTGAACAAAATATGTGACCACTCTCTATAAACATTGTTTGTCTGTGTTTTTGGATCATCACAGCTATAATAACTCTACTAATAAACTTTGTATTGTGAACTTTTATTTGCATTGTAAACTCTGGTGTCAATTTAAATCTTGAAATGCAGATCCTGGAGTGAGTTGACTGTTAACTAACTTAGGGAATATCTCATAATGAACTAATGCCTATCACTAACAGCAGTTACTGATTTAGCCATATGATTAGCTGCAATCTACCTTTCAATGAGTAACTAGAAAGACGATTTAAGCCTTTGTCTGTGGTTTGTTTTGCTGTTAAGCTCTAGGGTTTTTTTATTCTTCTCTCTCCTTAAAAATACCAGCTAAAACAAGTCTTATTTTCACAGTTGCTTATTTCTTTGCAATGCCTTTCAGCACACATCTGGGAATGATGGGGTTAAAAGCAGTTGCTGGGGGGGGAGCTATTATGCTGACTTTGTTCTTAAGAATTCTTTGTTATTCTTAATGAGATATGATGAAATACTAAAATAAGAAGCAAAACTGTTCTGAATACATTCCCATCTGCAGGTCCCCCTAGATTCCTTCTGCAGTATGGGAATGCAAAGAAGACACTGAGTCTGGGCCATCAGACACCATTATACTCCTCTGTTATGCAAGGAAATGATTGCAAGGCATGTTCATAAGAAGATCATCATTATACAATTAAAGTGAAACTAAGCTGGTGTTTGGGAGCATTTAAGCTGCCATTAGAAACTGAAGCTGAAGCTAATATCATATTTCAGCAATGTTCTGACACAAGCCCTGAAGAAAATTGCCTTAAGTGAGTTTTGTCTGGATCTATGTGCTGGGATATAGAATAAAGCTGATACCTGGCATTGCAAAGATGCAATGCCAATAATATATGCAGAAAAAGAGCATCTCTGTAACACAGATACTTCTTCCGTTTGATCCTCCAGGTCTGCTCTACCTACATTACAGTAACTTCTAGCCTAAATTGTGTCAGGCATGAGCAAGAGAGCTTTCTCCATTCACTCTTGCTTGAAGCAAAGAACATTTCTTTCCAAAAACCAATCCAATCTTGATTTGGAAATTGCCAGTGTTGGAAGAATTAACCGCAAGCCTGGATAAATGTTTCCAATGGTTAATTATCTCTGTGGTTAAAAAATATTTCTTACTTCTTGTCTGAATTTGTTCAGCTTCCACTTTCAACCACTGGATCTCATTATATTGTTATCAGCTATGTTAGAGAGTCTGTTCTCTTATTTCTCTTATCCATGTAGGCATTCACATGTGGGACTCAACTTATTCAGCTTTAGCTGTCAGGCGCTCACTGTATAGTCTGAATCCCTTTGCATTCAATGCAGAGAGACAGCCATCCTTCATCCACCTTCCTTGCTGCTGGCAGGCACATCTACTTTATGTGACATAGCCGGGCATTGATGCACCTTCTCTCTGCTCCTGTTTGACGATGTGTATGGACCCTGTGCCTGGATGACTCTTGCTGTTACTCTTCCATGTTTGACCATGCACAGAACAGAGGTTTTGTACAGGCGATGTCCCTGATAGGGCAATTACACCTCCAGGTTTTTGTCTAGCCTCTTTGAAATCCCAGTTATATTTGTCAGTGATCTGATTCCTGTGGCCTGTCCACTGAACATTTACTCCACATCCCTCTATCTCTGTCAGGTTTTCTCATAACTATGCAAGTCTCACAATGACAGCCAAGCTATCTCCCACATCCTCGCTAGTTTTTCTGTTCCAGACTGCTCAAGGCCATTTAGTGATCTTGGGCCTGCCATTGCCTATTCAGTGTACCACTTTTACTTATATGGATGTCATATCCAATGAAATGGTGTATTAAGAAAGCTAATCTGGCAAATTTCAGGGCAAACATGCTACTCCAGAAAGGGTGACTGAGCTTCCTCTTGAGGAAAGAATCATGATTTCCTCTAGTGGAGTCCTCAGCCCCACAGTTCCCCAAGACTTTCATTTTCCAAGAACATCAAGAGCTACTGGAAGAATTTCTTTCTCTTCCCACCCCTTCTAGCCAGCTCAGCACCCAAACCACTTCCACAGTCTACTTCTCTCCTTACTGAAAAAGCAGGATGTTTTCTAGACTTGTCTGCTTCCATCTTACAATTTCTTACTGAGCTAAGGGAGAAAGAGTGGTGTCATTCCTCGACTTCATTAACAGGAATTGTGCTGGTTTAATATTACTCTTGCAAATTTGCAGCAATTCCACTGAATCAGGTCACAATATCTATAATAAAGATCTGAATGACTCTGGAATTAATGTGTCCAGCTCACAGTAGTATATTTTTGGAAAAAAACCCAAACCAAACCAAAACCAAAACCAAAACCAATACCAATTAAAGCAATAGTAGTGCCAAGATAAGAAGAAATAACTCAGTAATGAGAACTTGGAAGTTTCCTCCACCTGTATTCTTAAACGGCTGTGAACAATTCGTACTTTTAGTCTCAGAGATGCAGTAGACACTGGAGCAAAAAGCTATGTGGGGAAGAATCTCCAGCTCAGGAATGTTGAAAAAGATTAGCTGAGATTTGAGTTCTTGTGAGTAAACAGAGTGGGGTCTAAGAAACACTGGTGTGGTAACATCATGCTTCATCCAGTGGCTAACAGCAAGGATTTCCGCTGTAACGGCAATGTGGCCCTGGAGACCCCACTGGAAACGTGCTGCTGTTTACAGAGAAAATCACCCGGAATTGGTGAGTGTGCTTGTGTTTATGTGTGTGTGATCACAGGCGCAGCTCATGATGGATATCACATTAGCAGAGTACTTTCACCACTGCTCATAGAAGCACAGATGTGCCAAAAGCTGTGATCCAGAGGGAACACGTCAAAGGCTGAGTGAGAACACTTAATCCTTCACATTTATCCCGTCTTTTCTGCTGTAATTGCCTGCAGGAATGCTGCCTATCACCAGCTGCGGCAGTGTGTGTAGACGAAAACTGAGCCAGGGGACTTCAGATCACCACAACTCCCTACATGAAAGCTACTGCACCGTGATGGTAGCATCCTGCAGTTGACACCACCCCAGCCTGGATTTGCACTGCAATCAGATGTCATGTTCCAATGGCATAATTTGTAACAAGACTTCATTCTTGTTCCCCAAACAAGTGTCAGAGCTTCTGCTCCAATGCCCACAGCGTAGTGTCCTGTGGTAGTTCCCTGATGGCTTTAAAACCGATAATGTGGACTACTGTGAGATTTAAGACCATAAAGTTCACCAGAACTGGGATTGAGGAAGATTTTGGGGGAAAAGCTGAATATGCCCTTTGACCTAAACCTCTTCTACTTGATGCTCATGGTTTGATACTGAAAGGCAATGCACTGGGCAGAGGGTTTCCTTCTTCACTCACAAAGATCTGAGTCTGTCCCCTCCTCACAAGAGTATTTATGCTTCATATTTCTCTGAAACAGCTTCATAGCTTGCAAACATTTGCACATGATGGAGCTGGAATAAGACTCATAAAGATTTGTACATAATTTAGGCAGATAACTCCCATTCATTTAATGTAATTCTCTAGGAAGCATTAAAAAAATCCCAGTCAGGGTTTTTAGAAGAAATTGCTTTCTGTGCCAGAAAACATTTGCATTGCTACTGCCAATGCTACCGTGGAAATAATAACACTCTAAGATTTCAAAATCGTGTTTATAAGCAGGAGCTGCTATGGTCCAGAAAACTCCAGTGATTCACCAGCAGTGTTGTTACAGTTAATTTTCCTGGAAAAGTACATTATTGCGACAATTCCTCTTTTTTTGTCATCACAGTGTTTGTTTCATTATCTGTTTGTTTTTACTGCTGGATCTTAGTTTGGCAGACAGATCCTTGTATCTAAAAAGGGGTTTAAAAACCATCAGCATTTTGAAATATATACAAATTGCCAGGGGATTTTATTTTTGGCTTTTTGAGTAAGATTGTGTTTTTGTACTTTTTAACAGCAATGAGCAATCCTCCCTCTCAAATAGCAGTGTTTTTAAGTGACGTTTCAACGTTTGTGGCTGTGGTCCACTCTTTTATAATGTGGGAAATGCCCTGCCTCTGAACTGTGTGAGTGATATGTCACATTCCCCACCAGTCTGCTTTTTAGCAGAAAAGAGTAAACACCTCTGAGGTCCTGAAGACGTGTTTTTAAAAACAGTGTCCGGTACTTGTAAGGATTGCGATGAGTTTAGCAGAAGGAAAACACCAGGTCAGAAGAGAGTTACAGAGGACAGAGGAAGAGGAGAAACTTGAAGCAATAGCATAAAAGAGAGCAAAGGAAAGTTACAGCTTAATTGCCCAGAAGCTGCTAAGCTGCCTACTAAGGCTCCGTAAGGGAAGATGGTGGGAGTCCCTGGGGATGAGTGGTAGATATGGGCCTGGACAAAACACTGGAAAATGCACTGCTTGCCGGCAACCCTCTTGCTACATGATGGTGGACTAAAATGTCTCAAAAGTTCTATATGAAGGATCTCTTGAGGCAGATAATGATGAGGAGGAAGTGGTGGCCAGATCCTCCAGCCTCTCTTGTTGCTCCAGCCTCTACCCTTCTCCCCTTTTCCCTTCCCTCCTCCTGCTGTTCACTTCCCCACTCCGGGTTATCACAGTACACGGAAGGCATCAAAATCATTCATGCTCTCATCACTCAGAAATACTGGCTGTCATCACCTGCAACCTGCAAGACAGCCATAACTCAGCTTAAGGTTTTCCAGAGAGTAAATAGGGGTGGACTTTTGGAGAAGGGCCCTGTCATCATGGGATGGACAAGACACATGAGTGCAGTGTGCTCATCACCTCCTCACTGTGTACGTCTGGATCTGTGCTCATGGAAGGCCAGAGTTTTTAGTTTTGTGATGGAAGTTTTATCAGAAGGTTGGTCCCACGTGACATGGACACCTGAGGAGTTTGGAATGAGGAAAGGTACAGAATAAACATCTTTTTTTTCCATAAAGAACAAGGAAGGCGCAGAGAGGAGCATTTTAAGAGTAACGTCAAAGTTTTCTTACTCAAAGGCAGTCTCTCTGCGTCAGATTCCTTGGATAAATAAAGACATCTACATCTAGTCATCCTAGACTTTCCAGCATCAGCAGGAAAAAAACATAACTAAAGGTGGCATTTCTCAACTGTAGAAAGACATTTCAAATGTGCCATATGTTCCTTTGCATTTACTCAACAGGGATCCAGGAGTCATTAGCTCAGATATAAATAGTTGTGTTGCAGACATACCATGACAGGTGACACAGATCCTGCCTCCATGCCTTGATGTGCTCACTCTTCACCAGGGCTTCCAGCAGCAAAGCTTAAGACTGCTCCAGCTTCGAAAGTTTAATTTCCCTTTGTATTTCAGTCTTTTTTTGATTCATGCCTGGACTTCGTGTTTTCTTCCATGCCACTCCCTATACACAAAGCATTCCTCCAGTTGAGGTTTGACAAACATCCTGATTCTTAAAGCAGCTCTGAGCACACTTGCTCTGCAAAATACCGAAGCTGAGGTGGCCCCACCTGAGCAGGGTTTGCTCAGACCTGTAGTACATCACTGGCATTGCCAAAGGAGGACCTCCTCTTGCTTGTATTTCACCAGTTCCTCATTGCAAGGAGCTTCTGGATCTCACAGGCAAAATAATAAATTTGCCTCTCTAAAACTTGGAAGGTCAAGTTGTTGCCTTGTACGGAGTGGAAGATAGGGGCAATATTGAAAGGAAACATGAGAACTGTCTTGTGACTGTCATTAGCTGAATGACTTCTGCCAAAATGGGGGAATAAATTGCTCTCTGTGGCCACCGAAGGTAGAATGAGAAGCAATGTACTGAAACTGCAGCAAAGGTTAGCTGTTAGGGAAAGATTTCTGAAGAAAAAGAAAATAGAGGTCTGGAGTACATTGGTTAGATGCCAGGCACTCTGTTACAGTTGATTTTAAGATCGGGCTTGAGAAACAAGTCACTCTGCTGTCACAGCTGAGGAGCAGAGCGATGGGCTACACAACCATCCACAAGCTGTTTCCCACAAGTAGATAAGTATCCAAACGTGATAAATCACAGGGCAGGAATCCCAGCTCATCCTGGGACAGAACAGGGGCAGAGAGGGAACGTTAGCATTTGGTGGTGTAGATTTGTAGCCCTGGGGAAGGTTGTTGATTGGGTCATGGCCCTGGTAGTTGATTTTTAATGAAGTTGCTTAACTCCACAGAGTTAAAAAGAGAAAGAAAATGTTTTTTTCTCTCTTCCATGGAGAAAACTCCCACTGAGGTGAACAACAGCTGAAGTTCAGGAGAGGGTACAGAGTTGGTGAAAGAATTAAAAAAAAATCAGATGTGTTTGTTTCTCCAAGAGACACTTGAATATACAGATCTGCCAAGTGGTTTTCTCATTTGGAAAATAGAGTTTTCTAGGTATTTTTTGTGTAGTTATGAGTCACATCGCATTCCTTATATGCCGCAGAGCTGCCATCTGAACAGGCTTGCAGGTAGATTAGAGAAATATCTCGTTTGCCATGGGAAACCCAGGTTTAAGGTAATCACAGGAGGTGAGATGCCACCAGAGCTGCAGTAAAAGCTACAGTACTAAGGCAGAATGGTTCCCTGGAGACACAGCTGGAAGATAAGGTGGGTGCTGTCACACACCCTGTTTCCCACTTCCAGCCCAGGAACCACTGTAAGCGGCAGCTCTTCTTATCGTTTTCCTGTTTTTCCTTTCTCAGCCTCATGCAAATTCCTAGTTAGGTTCAAATGCTCTCTCAGGCCCTGAGATCCCTCCTGACAAAAGCTAAGCCTCAAAAGTGAATAACATTTTCATTTTATCCAGTGGTTTCTGCAGCCTACCCCAAACACCATATTGCCACAGCCAAAGTGGTAGCAGTAGGGACAACATTATCTCAGATTTATCTCCATGGACTTCAGTTACAGCCATGTGGACATAGATAGTCTCACCCTGGCCCCACACAACACTCTCATGAGGTGTGTTAGATGTTCTCTGTGTCTCTGTGCTATCCCAATCAAGATTTAATGAGTATGTTTCCTGTGACAACAGGAACTTGATAACAGGAAGAAAAGAAATCTTTTCCATTTCCATTTTCCTCAGGGACCTCCAAGGCTTTTTAGATGTCTATCCCATGGAGCAGGCACATTAGAGACATCTCATGCTTCCAGTTCCCCCCAGTCACCAAGAGCAGGAGACCTTTTTGAACATGTTCTAACTCCATTCTAATGTATGCTCAGCTTCTTTCCATGAAAACGCCTTTGCTGAGTCACATCCTTGCTCTGAGCTGGGATTTGTCCAGAGGACACACCCAGAAATATGAGCTAAGAAACATGCAAGGATACTGACCCAGCAAGCATTCTTTAGCAGGGTCTACACTTGCTCTGGCACCCTGTAACTCTGTCATATTGTTATTATAGTACAGTTTACTCTTTAGACAGTTGCTTAACTTCACCAGCTATAAGGTCCAGTCTGTCCTATCCATTCCTACAAGCTAAGACGTAAGATTCTGACACTTCCAGTGGCGTGTCCTCTCTGAAGGCAAAAGCTGTGCTGCTTGTGTGTGGGGAATGATGCGTGATGCCCCTCACATGATGTCAGTGCTTGACTGGACACAGGAGTCAGATTGCCATGTGCCATAGCTGTCTCTGGTGACATGGTGGCTTGTGTGGCCCAGTCACCAAGCTATGCTGCTGCCTCTTGAGGTGGTGTCTCCTCAGAAGGTGACATGGAAATGAAAGCCCAAAGAGAAGGGAGGGGTGCTCTTAAGATGGACCAGTGCTTTGTCCATATGTCTTAGGACATATACATCCTTGGATGGGTCCAGCCGAACTCATCCACACAGAGCAATTCACACAACCTCCTAAATCAGTGACCTGTAAAGAATCCAGAGACACACTCCTTCATGTCACATCTCCTTTGGTATCTCTTGAGTGGAGGTCTGAAGCTAGATAAGTAGAAACAGGACTTGTTTCTGCTGTGTGCAGAGACAAACCCAGCTTAGCCCAAGCTCATGGACCTGGGAAGGTTGAGTACTACTATAATGATGTACCATCCCATCAGTCCTGCCAGGACTGGCAGCAGAAAGTCCTCTGAGAAAGGGGTGTGAAGCAGCCCCAGGAGAGGTGGAAGGAGAGGGGAAGACTAGCTAGGGAGTTGGCGGAGCCAGGCAAGCCTGGTGAGGTGGTGAATCAATGCGTCATTCCCTGAGCAACCACAAGACAACCCTCCAAGTGGTTGAGGTTCCCAGGCAGAAGCGTGTGTCTGCACAATGTGCGTAGATTGCTGCTGGGGGTGAATACCCTCTCAGGATCCAGCCAGTGAGTCAGAGGTGACTCAGGTCTTTGTAGTCCTCCTTGCTCAAGTGGTGCTGGGTAGAGGAGGCAAAAGCCTGTTTATATTTTTTTCTATGTAACTGCTAGTCTCACTATAAACTGTAAAAACTGCACAAGGGCATTTTTTCTGGACAAACTTGCCTGCTGGGTGCACACATTAAGCTGTAAATCCAGTCTTTCATAGTAGAAAACAGCTTCATTTATAAGTGTCCCATTAAGCAAGAACATGCTTCATTATTTGTGGGGAGACCATTCTCCTGCCCACATGTTGAGGTATCTTGGAAGCAGTATTTAGCTCTTTGAGGACCTATTATTAATCTGAATTTATTAAGTGCTGACAGATGTGCTTGGTGCTTTACGGTCACATAAGGGAACCCTTGTGGCTGCTCTATTTCAAGAGAAAACTCCCATGAAAAGGTGGAAGCCCTTTTGGTTTAAGGAGGCTGAAAGACACTATTCTGGTTTTTGAAATGCTGGCCTCAGCAGCACCCCATGGCAAGGTCCTGATAAACACCGACAGGAGCCAACAGGGACTGTCTCCTTTGCAATTGGCTTGGTAAAGTTTGCCACACTGATTCTGTCTGCCTGAGGTACCCCTGAGTAGCACAAAGATTCTCAGTACACAGAAATCAAATTTGGTTTATTTTCATCTGTGTAATCACAAGAAGATTTTAGCTTTTCATCCTGAAGCCAATTTGTGGGTTGCAAATTTTCTTTGGTCATCTACATTGTGTTCTCCTGCTAAAGGGAATGGCATCTCCTGTGACTTTGTGGTTGCTGAAGAAGGTGTAGTAATAGAGAAAAAATATATTCCCAGGGGATTTTCTTTGTAATGATACTTCTAACACTCTTTAAGCAGTGAAGAGTGGCAATTCAGCTACTGCAGGTACACCTGGTCATAAAATTCTGGGTCTAGGCTTGACACTATAGAACATGGAGAAGAAGAAGCGTGAGTAAACCATACAGGCTCACACAACATGGCAGTGTTTTTCTTCATTAAAACAAACCTTACTACTCTATGTGAATAGTATTTCAGTTTCTGGGCTCTCTGTTCATGAAACTTTTTTGGTAGCTTCACAAAGTAAAATCTCACCAAACTCTTTACCTCATAACAACAGCCTTGAGAACCTGTCAATACTTAAAATTTTGTAAAAGCAAAGAACAAAGAAGCATACTCCCTTCTTGCTGATGATGGCAGGAGAGATGAGACCCAAAAGGCCCACATGCATATATGCTCTTTAAAACTAGTGAGTCAACGACACGTGGGATGGAGTCTGGGAAACTATCCTGCTAACCTTTTCCAGGTCCTTAAGCTTGGTTTGTGAAGGTGAGGGTGATAATGATTAAAAGACTCTGTTATGTTTAGAGAGGTGACATGGCAAAACACTGTTTAATTTTTTCCTTTCCCCTCCCATAGGTTAGATTACGCTATAAAGAAAGAATTTACCTAAAGGTAGATAATGCTTAAACCATTTAGGAATAATTCATAGACATTAGAGTCATTGCATGCTACAGAAAACTGTCCTGAAAGGCTACACAATAACTTCCCTTGTTAGAGTAAAGGATGTTTGTTTAGGCTTAGTTGGTGCTTTCAACTACCTAATTACCCAGAAATGAGGTAGTTGTGCTCTTAAGGAAGTCAAAAATGCACAGCGATGAGTGCTGGGCAACACAGGCCACATGGTTTTCACAAATCATCATGCAGATATATTGGCAAATTAGTTTTACACATAGCGGCAGTACGTCTGTTTGCTTCTTTAAATTACTTTCTTTGGCATTTTCTAAAAGGCCAAAATAGATTTGCATATCATCTGCAGATTCAATCCCTTCCTTTCGTAACATCATGCATTGAATTAGCACCTTTGAGACAGCTCATGTCCCTGTTCAGGAGCCACTTGGACCATCATCCTGGCCACAACCAACAGCAGGACCTCCCTTGTCTCTCACTGGTGACCACCATCCCTCCTTGGGACCATGGGAGCAGCAGAAAAGAGTGGAGGCTTTTCAGACACCAAGTGCCCAGAGCAGCTCCATAAAACATGAGAAGTCCCATCTCCTCACTCATGTCTCAAGCTCATTTTGGCTGCTCATTCTCCCAGGGCATGGGAAGTGCTGGTGTTTGGCTGCTGGCATCCCTTGCACCCCAGGGATGGTGCTGCTGGCAGAAAGAGGAGCTAAACCAGCTCCATCTCTTTTGCTTGTTAAACAGCACCACGGGGGAGGAAGGGGATACATCCGTTTCTGAAGTTTTGCAGAGGAGGTTGGGAAACATCCCTTTTCCCCTGGGACTCCTTGCAGCTGCAGGCACAAAGACCCACCATGTCCCACACTGCACAGCTGAGCATCTTTCTGATGGTGCTGCTTCCTGACTCGTGCTTCTTGCAACTCTGGCACACAAGTCTCGGTTTTGGCTTGAAGTCGGAAGGGTCTGTCCTGCTGAGCTGGGATGTAAACAGGGGCTTAGCCATTCAGGAGCTGGAAGCCAGCTTTCTGTATTTGCTCCAGTTGTTTGCCAAATACTCTTTATTCACGGGAAGATGATGAAAAATATTTCTCTGTGTTTGTGGCTGTCAAGTTCCTAGCAAGCCGTTAATATGAGGGAGGGGAGGAAAACCCAACCCCAAAGACGAAAAACTTGGACAGCTTAGAAACCTTCTCTATAGCTTAAATAGAGGCTCGGTCTAATGCTTCTACTTGGCTGAAGCAGCTCTTACCATTTCCCAGATGGTTATTTAAGTGCATGTAAGCACTCTAACTGCTCTGCCTGTTATTGTGCTGCTTTCCTTTCTTCCTGGACAACATGGAGCAATGAAACTGCCCAGGTTTGACATTACAAACCAGGACACTGAAGCCAGAGCATGAATGTAAAAGGCAATAAATACCCTGCTAATCTCTTCAGCAACACAGAAGCGATGGCAGCAACTCTTTGCTCCAGAAAACTCAAGATGGTGCTTATTAAGTTTTTTTTTATTCCTGGAGTTCATGTCATGCCAATTTTTTAATATACACATACATTTGTATCCAAATGGTGCATACAGCTGTAGTAGGACCCTAGCTTTTTCCTTGGACACCAGGACTGCAATTGCCCATGACTCTGACATGTCACTTAACATCTCTCTGCCACTAAAGTCCCCATCTGTGAAATAAGTTTGACACACTATATTGAATTCTGTCTGTTCAGACTATTAGTCTCTTCAGTGCTAAAGACTTCTCTGTGGTATCCAACATAGTGACTTCCAAGCTTGCTTCAGGTCTCTGAGTGAAAATGTGATACATAGAAAAAGCCACAGAGGTCCTATAAGCTAAAAGTTGTGCTCCCCCAACAGACAATCAGGCATTTTACCAGTCAGTTGTTAGGAAGGTAGCAAATGTTGTCTCCATTCTCTTAATAATGCCTACTTTTATGATTTTTTCAATTTAATATTTTGTATTCAGCCTGTTATCAGCCTCCTCAAGTACTCCTATCAACCTCAGTAAAACTTCTTCTGTTCATCAGAAGGCAAACCATGGATGCTGAGGAGAGATTTTCATCCTCACACCACTTGAGCAGCATCTCAGTTGGCCAAGGAAAGGTTTCAAGCCAGGTTTCACCTGGCTGGCCCAGTACCCAGCAGGACTGGTGTTGCAGACCACACAGACTGCCCAGTGAGAGGAGAGCACAAAGAATGAAAATTTGCACAATAGCTATAACCTGGATCACTACAATGCCAAATTCCTTTCTCCATATCTGTGATTTTCAGACACAAAGCAGAATTTACAAGTATGATTTAGCCACACGTATCCATCTTATTCAGAGTAATGCCCTTTCTTTCAGCATGTCAGCATCTCCAGGGGGTGATTCAGATCTCTGAGCTGCTGTTGAGATGTTCCTCTCTCACTCCTTTGAGTATATAGGTAATATGGGAAGCTCCTACCTTTGGCATCTCAACGAAGTGAGATGACTTCCGCAGAAAATCTTTCCCTTCCCTTCCCTTCCCTTCCCTTCCCTTCCCTTCCCTTCCCTTCCCTAGCAAAGATGCCATACTTCCCCTCATCACAGTGATTTATTGTTTTTCACCTCATTCTACTGGCTTCTCTGTTATTTATTTATGGCATTTATTTACTTAAACCTGCATTTAGATGAGAAAAAACAAAAGATTGCCAATAGTTTATACCAGGAGCTTATATCGGGAGCTTGTATTTACAGTATTTTAGCATTCTTAAAGAGAGACCAGAGATCTGTTTCTCATGCTCCTGTGGCAAATTAGATCTGTTTACAAGCTACTGCTTTTATTAATATCTTGTAATGAAGACATCTGGTCTTGAGGCATCAAGCTGCCTATTTTCCTTTCAGCATGGCACTTTGGTCACAGAACCAGAAATGCTGCCTTTTCCAGCACTCCTCAAAATTATGATCTCTCTAAAGGACCTCTTCACTCCTGGGCCATGCAGCCAACCTCTGGTGGAGTCTCTCAGCACCCTACTTACCGAGTGGTTTTTAAGAGCACAGCTATGCTCAGGTGGTTTGCCATGGGGAAGGTTTGCCTCCCCGTGGCTGGGGTCTGGGTCCTGCACCCCATGCCCCTCAGAGTGCTCTGCTATCCTCCTTTCCCATGCCGCTGCAGCCCAGGGCAGGAGCTTAGACTAAATACTCACCTGGCCAAGGAAACAGCTGGGGTGTCCCTTATCTGCCACTTGTCCAGAGTGGGCATGTTTGTGTGTGAAACCAGCGCTGGCTCACATTGCCTGCCCCTCTGCCCCTCCTACACCCACACCTTCATTCTCTCCTCCAGAGCTCTCTGAAATGGCAAACAAAAATTCAAGCTGTCTTGGATCCAGGCATGGGAGCATGGCAGGATGACATCTATAAACATACAGAAAATAACGGCATCATTTAACTTTCAGCAGGAATTACACCAAGTGTTTCCATGCAGAGCAGAGCAATGGAGTAGACGTAAAGATGTGACAGGAAACTTTTTATACACGAAAGGGGATTGTAAATTTCTGGTGCAAAGTTATGGATTACATTCATGAGACAGTAAGTCAGATGGTTCTGCTTTACATCCACTAGAGATTTGCCTTTTACAGCCATTTGGAGTAGCGATGCTTAAATAGATTGGTAAAAGAATGTGAGGGAGAGCAGCACGCTCCATCTCTGCAAGAGCCTGCTGGTGTCAGGGGCATGGCAGGGGTGCCCACTCTGCCAGAGACCCCAGCTTGTCATCAAAGGAGCTGCACCCACGGCTGAGCACAGCACCTCGGGAGCAGGAACTGACGGCTGCATGTAGCCTGGCTGCACTCTGTGAGATGTTGCAGGCTCCGCAGCAAATTCTGCGTGGCAAAATAAAGAGCAGGATCAAGAGAAAGCCTAAATTCACTGAGCCTGAGGCTGCAGCTGCCACTGTGGGTGCAGCAGCTCCATACTGGAGAATTATCTGGACTGCACTTCGCTGATGGAGCAGATGCACCCTTGCCCCAGGCACAGTGAAGGCTTCCAAGCAGGAGGAGATGGGTAATGCTGGTTATTAGCCTTCAGGATACAGAGCTTGATTCTCATCCCATTTGCTGTGGTGTGTTAGCAGTAGGACATTGCCCCTGGAAGCCCAGTCACTCAGATGGTGTCCCAAGCCAGTGAGGAACCTGTACCCAATCTCCTGCTCCAACACAAAGGTACTGAATGTATGGTGGTGACTGCTGGGTTTCTGAGACACAGAGAGGGGCCCTTGGCAGCAACATGTAAGAGGAACACCAGGCCAACTCTATTATTAAAAATTAAGCAGACAACAGATTGATTAGGGGATACTGAAAATGCCCCAAAAACAAGACTGGACCAGGAAAAGGCTTCCAAGCATGTCCTGCTCCTTTCTTTAATATGACTTCCATTTGCATGCAGCAGCAGCAAACTCCCATCTCCTGGCATCGGGGACAATGTATATTCGTGAGAGATTCCTGAGCCTAAACCTCCCAATCCCTGTGTTTGGCATGGCAAAAAAAACCAAACACCAAAACCAACAAAATAAACCCCAAACCCAGTGATACCTTGTGGAGCAGCAAAAGGGTGATGTGAGAAACACCATTACAACTTCTGGATGCAAGTTGCATGGATAAAGCTTTAGGTGTTTCTGCTGAGCCATCCTGGTATTGAGGGCTCTGTGGGAGGAAGGTGGATGTGCTTCAGCTGAGACACACTGGAGCCAGGGCACAGCTATAGCTCCTACTGCCTCCGTGGGAAAACTCAATGGTTCAAGCAGTATCTGGCCTTTGAACAAATCTGCAGCAGATGATGAGTCTGGAGTCACAGTTTCATGCACCTCTGTCCAGGCAGTTTTAATACCTGTTTACTGGAAAAACACGGAGGTAGCTAAACACATTAATTGAACTACTACTATCGAGTGGAAATGATACAGCTACAAACACCCCCCGGGCACCTATCATTGCTGTATCCAAGCAATACAAGTGAATGAAGGCTTCCAGGGCCTCTTCAGTTTAGTGATGGCTTATAAGCCCTGCATGGGGAAGTCAAGTACCAGGAGGGAAAGTGAATCTTTTAAAAAGCAATTTAAAGCAAAGCAGAGCCCTTTTCTCATCTACTTGCACCCTGGGTTAGTTCCACAAGCCCTTGGTGTAATAGTACTGTTTTTTCCCACATGTATTTTTCAATACAGGGCAAAAACAAGCTTTTCCCCTCTCCCCTTCACTGCTCTGTAGAGACTAGGGACCATAACTCTTGCTTATGCAGGTGCAAGCCAGTGCAGTCAAAGGGAAGTGACTTGGGTCTTGGCACGGCTGAGATTTGCTCCGTTGTGCAAACGAGATCCCAGCACAGAGCAGGCTTCCCACTCCTTACTCACTGAGTGGTTTGTCCTAGGCTGACCTGGATGTAGCAAGTGAGAAAAATACCAGACCAAGCCTCGCTTAATCCTAGGTTCTCTTTTAACTACTAAACCAAGCTGCCTCTGTACCAGCATGTCACATTGAGAGGATGTGGACAAATTTATCTGTGCTGAGGAGTGGCAGAGGCTGTAGTCTGCATTTAGAAATGCTGAGCAGCAAGTTTTTCTAAGCTGGCTAATTAGTATGGGCTTGAAACTAACGGCTGCATTTAACTGACAAGGCAATATGCCCTTCACCCATCCTTTGAGATGTCAGGAGAATTATTTCTTTTGCAAAGCATGCCCCTTAACTCATTCCTTTCTGGCCACTTTGATCTTTTCCATATAATCCTTTCCCTCTGCACTTCTTTTCTCCCTAAGGAGGAGACCGTGAAAGCAAATCTGATTTGCAACCAGCTCTTCCTGCTGTGCCTGCTGAGTGGCATGGTTGGGTCTTCTGTGCCCGCAGCAGCAGATGGGGCAGTTCTGCTACCCTGGTCCCACATGAGGAGCTGGGGAAAAGGCAACACTATGGTCTCAAAATGTTAGCACTGGTGAAACACCAAAAAGATGCTTCTAGAGAAAGTGAACTGCTGCAGATGTCTCTGTCCTTCTCCAGGGCAGTGAGAAGATCAGGAAGGGGCAATGATTCAGCAAGTCTCAATTTTCCTCCCAAGTTTTTCCTCTGGGCTCTGGATTAAGCTAAAAAATGATGAGCTGGCCTTTAAATAGGAAGGAGGATAGAGTTTTCTGACAAATCTCATTCGGGTACAAGTACTGTGCAACCGTGGTGCAAATGCACCCATACATTCAGATGCGTGTGATGTTTCCCCACGTAAAGGTGCTTGTTAATACTTGACAAAAGCAGTTCAGAATCTAAAGGTAAATAGTATTTGGTGGAAAAGAAAAAAAAATATAGCCATAAATGTACACTGACATTTAGGGTCAAATCTTGCCCTCAATTTGAAGGGTTCTGTGCAAAGGTAGGAAATGTTGGTGTATATCCAAAGTTCCGTGTATATCCAAAAGAACTGAGAAGTTAATTGCCAAATTGGCAAATACTGCATTTCCCAGTCTTGGGATCAGTGGCAAATATGGCCCTGTATAGGGACCATATTGGCAAGTATGGCCCTGTATAGGGCCAGTCAGAGGGATTTCAGTGTTTGGGTTGCCCTTGAGATATGAGAGGCATCACTTTGCAAGATAAATGTTTATCTTTTGCGTCTCTTGAAATGTGCTTGAAGAGATTCTCTTTGCTCCCACAAGGGTCTGTCTGGCACTTGAAGAGACTCACTAGTTTTGCATTGCCAAAGAGGGATGACTATTTTGGCTTCCACATTCAGGAAATGGGCTAACAGTATCTGCATCCCAGGAGTGCCAAGCACTTCTCCACATTATTTACAGACACTGCAAGCTGCAGATCTTTAGGACTTCACAAGGTCAAGCCACCAGAACTTAAATCACTGCAGCATGGAATTACAGTCCTATTTTGAGCCACCAACATTCAAAAATTTTGCTCCAAGCCAGCAATTGACTGCAGTATCATACCAAATTAAAAAAAAAAAAAGGAGGCAGAAAAAGGGTGAGGGAGTAAGAGAGGTTTGGCTGTGAATACCGTCATTACACATTGTGCACCAAAAGGAGATGACTTCAGGGATAAATGACCCTTGTGACTGACTTCCCTAAATCACAGGATGTCAGTTTGTGTTTTGAAGGCACCTACTATGTATTGCAAAGGACTGATGTGAAAAAGCGCATGCTGTCCCAGATTAAATAAGCGTTGCTTTGTTTTCAACTTAGAAAAGACAGAAAGAAAGAGGGAAAGGAAGGGAGGGAGAGAGAAAGCATGTCACACATGAAAGCACGTTCTGAAAGGTCACGCCAGTGTCCTTACCTCAGCAAATGCTCTGGCTTAACTTCATAACCAAACAATCCTGCTATCTGATACTGCCTGAGAAATAAACAGTGTTCTTTAAAGCTCTTGCCTGTTTCACAGCACTTCCCTGTGACACTGTAATAAAGTAGGTTGCAGTGAGTATCCTGCATGCCATGCCTCCAAATGTACCAGTTAATTACTGAGCTTTTTAAACCTGCTAACAAGACAAGCCTTGTTCTTTCAAACTATTGCTTTTTGCCAAAAAAAAAAAAAAAGAAAAAAAGAAAAAAAAAGTCTGTTGGGCAAATAAATCTTTCCAGAGAAAACAGATTTGTTTCCAAATCAGTCAACTGTGCTGAACTGGAAAGGAAGAAATGTTATTTTTTCCAGGATGAAAGCAAAACAAGATCTCTCCCTGTTTACCCTGTCTCACCCATTTCTAAAGAAGGTCAGTTTAATTCCTTCATTACTTTTTCCTGCTGTCTTATTTATCTTGAAGTCTTCTAGTCTTTTTCAGTTTCACTGGCAAAGCCCAGCCTAGCTGGTCCAACATAGAGTGCACTGTGCTTTGCTCTTCACAGCCATGTGAAGATGCTGAATAGAGCTGGGTGAGCTGTAAGCATTCAGAGTTTTTTCTTTCTTCCTTACTTTCTCCATGCTCCCGAAAAAACATAAATCTCAAGTGCTTATTGTTGATTCGGTTTCCATTTAACATCTTGTTCGTTACAGATGCTCCTAAGCCTGTGAAAACAATCACAAATTCAGACTTTCCCAGCCCTGTGTGTTGTGCCACGCTGAAATACAAATGTTTGTACCAGAAGCATCTGTTAATACTGATGCTTGGGACTGAGTCTGGAAGGAAGGAATGGCAGTAGAAATATGAGGCGGTGTAGGAAGCCAGAGAAAAGAGCCTTGCTGTCTTCATAAAAGGTATCTTTTAAGCTTTAACTCAGAAGGAGCTTTGGGTAGCTCTGGGTGGGGGTGACTACAGTTCGACTACAGCTGGTGGAGGCCATCGGATTTGCTTACACTAGTCTGGCGAGCATGCACGGTGTGTTTTGCATGCTAGAGAGTCAAAAGGCAGAAATAGATGTACATTTCTTGAATAGTCATGGTCTGTAAGAGAGGATCATTAGATCAGTTGGTTTGAACTCCTAGATGACATCTTAACTGAAAGAAAATGCACCCTGCTGAATTCTCCTGTAAGTGCTCTTTTTGTGCTGAGTCGGTTACACCAGTTTAACCTCTTCTGCCCTCACGTACACTCCATCAGCTTTAGAGCATCAGCATCAACAAAACTGCCTGGAGGGAGGTATATCTTACCTGCTGATATGCAGGTTTTAGTATAAAAGGCTCAGACACATGATAAAGTGCCCATGCCTTATCTGCAGCCTCTTCTGCCACTGAATTACCTCACTGGTGCCTCAGGCACTGAGCGTGCAGACTATGTCAGCTTCCCTGGGACACAGTGATGACTCATGCACAGTCACCTGATCAGGTGCCTCTGCCCCAAAATGCATCTGGGCAAGTCTAGAGGCAATCTGGGTTCACACAGTGCACACATCAAAGAAGCCAGAAGAGCCACCATGGCTCTGCGTGAAACTCTCCAGCGGTATGTTGAACCTGTCGCTGGACCCAGTTCTCAGTTTGGTTTCTACACTTATGGTCACAGACTTGTTGCACTATAAAATGTGCTACTTTCAGAACCAGTAGACAATATGATATGATAAATGGCAGTGCCTACAAAGTTCCACAGCTTTGCTATTTGCTATGAGCAGCAATTTCAAGTTTTGCAGGGCAATTCCAGTTCAAGTGCCAATGTTAAGTGCAGCAGCCCTTGCAAAACAAACCAGCGCTCCTTCATTCTCCTCTTTGATCGCTAGTCAGACTTTATCCACTGTCCTGAAGCTGCCAGTGGCTTTATTTCACTGTGTTGTCCTTCATCTGCCCAGACGCTAGAAGATTAGTCAAGCACTTTGCCATTTTCTGACTTTGGTGGCACATGTGGCAGATCTTCTGGCAACCACTGTCCCATCAGAAGTGTTTTCCTTGTTTCAGTGTTTGTCTCTTTCAGAGGTAGTGCAGGGCTTTATGAAGTTGCCTAGATGTTCCTGCTGGAGGGAGAGCCTTACAGGATGAGGTTGTCTGCTAATTTCCAGGGAAGATGCCAGTCCAGGAAGTGTGAGTAGTCTGAAGTGCTGCATTTCCTAAGCAGCAACACCTCTGTCAGTAAGAGGCACATCTGCTTCAACACACCCCTGGCACATGGGTTTCTGTTGGAAATAATTGTCATGATGGCACTTTCTTCATACTGAATTCTGTGATAACAACTGATCCCATAGTACCAAAGCTATTTAGGAAATGCTACCTAACTCATCTTAGCTCAGGCACCCACAGCTGGAATGTACAAACCATTCTTAAATGCCAACTGATCTATTCTGCTGACTTTCACTGGAATGGATCTGTGCTCCACCACCAGTGTTTTCAATTCTCTAGCCCCCTGAGAATTTCAGGTGTTGTCACTTTCAGTCAATGTTAATACTAAAGAACGTATTTTCAGAAAACCAAATAGAGTGGCTGTGAAAATTGTCACACTCCCATTGAAGTCAACAGGAGTTGAGTGGGAACAGACGGCACCTGCTTTTTCTTTATAACCAGTGTTTATTCACTCACTCTAGATGCTCCTAAAATCTTTACACTGTCAGCCCTTCTCTACATAGATCTAGTCCAGCCTGCATGAAAACAGCATTTGCCAGATGTGCTTCCAAGAAATTACACTGTGCAAATAATTACCCCAGAGGAGAACAGCCTTGGCAGCAACTACCTGAGCACTGAAGAAATGCAAGCAGGCAAAGGGCAAGGCTTTGGAGAGGGCTGCCATAAAGTATCTGGGAGAACGTATTAGGGAGACATTCAGCAAATGTGACGGAGACCTCTGATTCTCTGCCAGCTGTCAGGTTTGGAATTACAGCCATAACAATTAGCCATGATTACTTCCCGATGTTGTTAAGTACAGTGCAAAGATCATCAGTTGGAGTAGTTTCTTTCTGTGATATGTAAGTGTGGTGCCAAAGAGGAGTATCAGATCTCAAGGCTGAAGACTAGTGATGGATTGGCAGGTGCGCTCAGGGAAGAGACGGGCAAATCAATATTTATTGTTTATGCTTAGCAGGTCTCGCTCTAGACATGTACTGGCAGTATCTGTTAAAACATAGCCATTATTAAATAGATAAATAAAGATAATAACATTCTCAAGCAGTGCCATAGAAGTTACAGAGTCATCCCATGACTGTAGTAGTCATCCCATGACTGTAGTAGTCATCCCATGACTGTAGTAGTCCAGCCAGTTGCCCTGTAGTTTGACCTGGCCAAACTTAAACTATTCCCTGATCAAAAGCATGAAGAAAAGATCTAATTTGTTGCACAGCCAAAAGGATCAAATGTTAATAAAATACTGGGCTTTACTTAGAATTCATGCCCACCATTAGAAGACCACTGGTTTAGGCTCCTAAGATCACATAATGAAAGTGATGAGCAAATGCCAGAACTGAAGACCTTCTGTATGAGCACCTTTGATACCAGATAATCAAAAGAAGAGTTTCCAGGTGAGTCCCTCTGCTGATCATAGCCAAAATTGGGATAGAACACCTCTCTAGGCATCTTGGGATGCCAGTTACTAACTGGATTCATTGGCAGTATCTGACAGCATACCCTATGCACAGGTATTGTTATTTGAAGCAGAATTGAGCAACATATTCGAAGATCCCTGTACCTTGATTTTGTATTTCAGGTTTATGCTTTCAGTGAGCACAGGCTATTTACCCTGAAGGGACTGGATAACCTTCGTTTAAACTCTCCCATACTTCTTTCCTGAAGACTTTGGAGAGTGGCATGAAGATGGGGTTTGTGTGGAGAGGTGAATGAACTCAACAGACCAGCTTTGAAGAATTGCTTATCCTTGTTGACCTCAAAACCTGGTGTAATGTCAAAGGGTTCTCCTAGAGATATCATGACGCCAGTCATGCCTAGTTTGCAAAGTCTAAAGTTGAGGTGTTTGAGCCTCAGCTATCATGCTCTTTGAAAACAATTCATGCATACAGAACTACTGTTTTTAAGACTCAGCCAAATAATGTACCATCAGTAAATAATTCAATGCTTTCTTGAGTACCTATACTCCAATCGCCTTGCCTTAATCAGTGTTTAGTTCCTAGGTTGGCTGCTGGACACCACCTATCCAAGAGGATATGGAGCTGTTCAGTTGTAAGTGATCATAGAAGACAAAATCATTGTTTACCTTTCCTGACAGAACAAATGCGACTCTTACAATCAGACTTTGGTTAAATGCTTAAGGAAACAGCATTTCTGCCTGATCAAATGAATGCCCATGGAAACCAACCGTGGCAGAAATTAGTTCAGTTAAACATTTGAACTAATCCTCTCTGAAATTCTTTTGGCAATGTTTATTCAGCTTTAATTGTTTCATGAACACACAACAGTTTAAACACGGCCTTAGAACCTACATCAACCCTATACGGTTCGTTTGATACAATTTAATTTGACCACTTGAGAGGCATAAACATCCTTAACATCTGAATTAAAGGTGTCTCTGGAAGGCATTCAGCTTTTCATTAAATGCTGTTAAGTAGACACAAGCCAAACAAAGGACTGTTATACAGAGTCAGTAATCTGATATTTTGCTATCATTACCATGAAGCTCTTTTTCACAGTAAAAACACCTTAGACTTGAAATTCCAGGAAGAGGTGATTTTTTAATATGAAAGAGTAGATGCTTTGTTCCTCCATAATTAATAGAAGAAAAATATTGCTGAAGTTTGCATAAGTTTAAGTTATACAAGACCCAGAGTTATACTGCTCCCTCACAGGACCCAACCTGGTAAGTTATTGTTCCCAATGTTGCTAAAATTTCTGTGGTAGTGTAAGGTTAGCAAGTATACAGTGAACTGTTTGATTTTCTGTCTTCTCTGGAGACAGTGGAAATCAGTGGGTAGAAAAATAACCCTCAAATATTCCCTCAGCTCAGGCAGAAATCTTTTAACTCTACATCAAAGTGAAGGCCCAAATTTTCATCAGGTTACGTTGAAGTTAAAAGCTTCAAAGCCATCTCTGATGCTTCATTGTGCAGGAAGAAGTAAATACTGTCCTATGGCTGCCCAGCAAAGCTAGTCCTAATAGAGGAGTGGGCATGCACAGCTTAGGGCAAAAACCTTGTGTGCATACTAGGAAGGACTTCTCAAGGATAACACTGCCTCCAGGCTCTTGATTTCCTCTTGATTTGTCCCTGGTAACAAATGTAGCTGGAGAGGTACAGCTGTTCCTAAAAACACCAAGCACCTGCAAAGTGGAGGTGCCAAAAAAGTACTGACATCTGTAGGGCGTGAAGCCACCTGTGGTCCAGCCTCACCAAGAGTTCTGGACCTGCTAAAGAGAAAGAACTTGGTGGAGAAGGGGGAGCATCATGCAGCAAAATGCACCTTGTACATTTGGTCTCAGATAGATTTGGGTCTGGGAGAAAAGTGACATAAACATATCTAAAGGGTGTTTCAGCCTAACGAAAAGTGTTCCCAGAGGTCCCAAAAGTACCTGACCTCCTTCAGTCATTAGTGGGGCAATTAGGCTACTGGCTTAAGTGCCTCAGCACTGAAGGACAGGGTGAATCTTGGTTCCAGAGTCCCCAAAAATACTTATGTAAGCTCGTGGTTACCACTTTGATTTATTATGCAAAAAGGAAGAGAAAGGAGAAAAACAGGAAAGAAGAATAATCTGCCTTCTGAGCTACTTAAAGTAAAAGTGAAAGGACATTTGTCAGTCAGACATTTGAAGAGCAAACTCAGTATAATGCTAAGAACTGATAGAAAAACAAAAAGTTAGAAAAAATTTGCTTGTGTTCATCCCTTTAACTCCTGTTCTGTTCTAAAGAACATTTTTGAGTGACTTGTGACTTAAATTTTTTTACCAACAAACACTAGGTGTGCAATTTGCCTGCAGAAAGATGACTGCAGAGATGCTCAAAGACAATCCAGACTTCCTAGAAGCTTATATCTAAACGCATAATGACAACTAGACCTGGCCAGGTGGATTTATATCCCTGGGAAAGCCAGGTAAAGGGAAAATGTGTCACTTGTCTACTTTGACCAAGGGGAGAGCAGCAATGGAGTTCTTCAAGGATAGGTACAGGGTAGAGACAGTGAGATGGACATCAGGGGCCTGCAGAAGATAGGAAGACTCCAACTTTGAGGGTCTGGGACAGCCAAGGTTGGAAGGGGTAAGTGGAAAGAGTAGGAAGTGAATCGAGGAATGAAGTTACAGAGGTTTGGGAGGGGATGGCACAGCAGAGGTAGGATTGAGCAAACTCTGAGACAAGTGCTGAAGACGTGTTGGGAAGGGCAGGTGTGGATGGGAACGGCAGATTGGAAAGTTGCAGGCTATGGCTGGGACTGGAGGAAAAGGAACAGAAAAATGAAGTGCTCTGGGGTCTCAGAAGTGAGAGGCTGTGGATAAAGAAATCAAAGGGTAGCTCTCTCCTCCCCCAGCTTTAACAAGAATACTTCTTATGAGAAGAAAAACATGAATGCATAGGACCTCTCTACTGTCTCCAAACCCATGATAAAGCAATGCTCACTGGCAGTTTTTTATACTTCGATGTGTATTTTTCAGTGTGTAAACAGTACTTTAAGTCTCAAAGGACTTCACAGGAGAGCAGTACAACTACTGGGCTATGGGAGCAACAAGACTAGCCAGAGCTATTTATCACTTCTCCAGGGTAGGCCTGCTCTACAGACATCTCAGGAGATATGTGCTTGCCTCTGTGAACTGCAAACTCACTCAGCAAAGAAAAACAAAAAAAAGCACAGAGCTCAGTTCAGACTGCAAAAACTCAAATGAGAGCTCAGGCAACTGGACCACCTTGCAGTACAGATACACACAGGGTCTTGTTCTTTAAACATGGACTTGTAGTGCCATTTCAGATCCCTGAGGGTACCCAAGAGATCTCTGCAGCCTTTCAGATGCTACAGAGGTCTTTGGTGCAACTTTTCTCTTTGGAAGAAACAGGTGAAAACCATGTAGGATATGTTTTGGCATCTTGGATAGTACTAGATACCTTTGCATGAGTAAGCTGTTCTCATAGTCTCTGTAAGATTACTGCTCTACTGCAGTAAAAAAAGAGACAGCAAGGACTTCTGACAAGGCCAAGCAGCACATACGGGCTTCTGCCCATACTGCTTAGAGCTTGCACTCTCCTGTCTGCTTGGTCCTGGATCTCCTCCGGTGTCCATGTGGTCTCCCTGTGATCCTGAGAGAGAAATACTCCTTTCTGTTTATTGTCTTTTTCAGTAGAAGCATGTGAGATACCCTGATAGCTGCGCCTCAGCTCACCTAAGTGATGATTTTACAGAATGCCCTCAAATGTACATCACACCACTGGAGGTATGTTGTTGACCATTGGTCAGCTGATACAGGCCACCACTAACATCAGATGACATTTCTAGCTTGAAGTGAGTCACTGGCATTGCTGTCCATAGTTTTCTTGTTACATTCAGTCTCACTAAACAAACATCCAGTTGTTCAGCCAGTTGGGCAGCAAAAGAAAAAAGGACAAAAAAGAAGAGCAGTTGTGTCGGAGCTACTGCTTTTTGATGGCTTTGGATTTCCATTGCTTTTTGCTGGTCAGCAAAACCTCCTAAGCAGAACCAGAAGGCTATGGCCTTCTGCTCACTGCTGTTGGTTTGGGTTGGAACATGCTAGCTCGGCATGCATAACCCAACCGTGAGAACAAGCCTTGCTGCCTTGCAAACCCCGCCAAGCCTGCATTTTAATGCTTAATGTAGTTTTTGGCCCACTGCACTTTTTGGCAGCGCTTTGCCTCCAGACCTCAATTTAATACAATTATTAAATGTAAGATGAATACCATGTAGGATACATCAGTCATCAAATCCTAGGGTAGAAGTCTGTATCTCTAGAGGTTATGTTGCTGGTCCCTGTGCTGAGAGGCAAACACAACCCATGTTGCCTCAGGTGGTGTTCGTCCAACTTATTCTTAAAAACCTCCAGTGACAGAAGGAGCTTTGGTAGCTCCATAGGTCCCAGACCCACAGCAACAACACAGTGAACCACTATGCCCCTGTACTCACAAGGTGTTGTTCTGGGAGTCAGGAGGACTTGGCACTGCTTCCTAGTTCTTTTGCTGACCTATTTGGTGACCCTTCTAGGCTTCTCAAACTTGTGAAAGAAGAAATGATGATATTGACTTTACCTGACAAAGCACTTGGATGAAAAGCACTCTTGACAAATATCTACAAACTAAAAAGCTTCTAATATTATTAGCATTTAATAGTATTATTAATAATTTAAAATAATCATTATTATTAAAATCAGATAATAACTCAATTTAATAACCTTGGAACATGAATCTAATGAGACTATTTTTTTCTTTTGTGGAGGGAACAGTTTAGGGGACTGGTCTCCTTTCCTTGATATCTATAAGATTTGGAATGCAAGTTGCTGAATGGTAAGGGAGGTAAATTTATTCTCTTTAGAGTGCTGTTTTCACCCCATGTGTATAGGACT
>NW_010201537.1:46156-52915 GCF_000695765.1 Mesitornis unicolor
AGCATATGGGTCTTTCTCATAACCAAGTTACTAAATTCCATCTCTGATGGGGACCCTGTAGAAAACTGACTCCAGGTAAAAGCTGATTAGCATGGTGGGAGCGCAGGACCATCATAGAAACAGTCCTTTGCCTTTCAGATTTGGGAGTTTCACATGGCCCTGGGGATCCTAGGGGTGTTTTTAGAAGGGAGGCTTCAAATGCATTCCTGACTCCTTTTCTGAGAGCAAACCACAATTACATGGGGAAAGTATAGTGAAGGTATTTGACTGCCAGGCACTTCAGAGAAGATCTGCAGGAACACTTGTGTTTGCGCAGCTCAGGTTATTTAATTTGGAACGTCCTTTGACTCGACTCCTCTGTCCTCCTTTCCTCCAGCGCAGAAGAATGGGGCTCTTGGGGAACTTCTACCTCCCCCATGCAAGAATTTTGCCTCTGACTCGTATGAGGAGTAGGAACAGAACTGCAGCAATAAATAAATACCAGTGTGATTAAAAACAAATGTATGAAGCATTATTAATTATACATCAGAGGGAATGGAAGTGCGCTGCGCCAGAAACACCATCAGGAACTGAACGGATATCAAGGGCTACATAGCCTGATGTTAAGGCAGCAGAAGGGGGCAAAGCAGTGATTTACTATGCAGACAGCAATATCTGAGCCTGCAGCTGGATATTTCCTGCTTGATTAGTAGAGTTGTTTTGAAGTAGGAGAGCAGATGAGACTCAGGACTATGCAGGTAACCTGCCCCTGCCAACAGGAACTGCCACATTTTCTCTTGTTTTCATTATTCAGCACACCTCCTGTCTCCCCTTCCATTATTCCCTTCCCCTTCTATGCTCGCAGCTCTCTGAGAAGTTTTGACAACCTGCAGCCCATCTGTCCTTGCTTTGAAGGCATTTCTGGAAAGGCAGCTGGATTGCCTGGATGCCCAGCAAACCTGTCTGCTGTGCAGGTAGGAGGCTGAGAGTTTGGTGACACACGGGAGGTCTCGTTCTAAAAACATGGCTCTTTCCCAGTGTTTTTCCCAATTTTGTCACTGATGCGTCTGATATGCAACCACCACATGTGCAGTGCTTTACTCCAGTGAGTAATTATCTGACATCTCCTATTCTGAGCGCTCAGGCAGCCGTGTGTAGACAGGGAAGGAAACAAGTCATTTGCATACAGAGCAAATATTTTGTCATCACCTGCTGTTCATCCTAATGAGATTTTGCCAGACTCATTAGAATGATTCCACGCTTCTTAGTACCCACTGGGATTGCTTTATTATTTGATAGAGTCAACAGTTGGCATATGCCACAGTGTCTTTGTATTCGGCTCCCTTGAAACCTCTGAAGGCAGTCAAACAAAGACAGTGAATAACCAGTTTCATTTCCCTCTTTCTCCCAGGACGTCTTAGCACTGACAACAGTGACTCGTAGGCATCACAGTTAAAGGGATCTCTTTATCAGCCCAGTCCCACTGGCTTCGAATGCAGGAGCTGTCTTTTCACTAGAGACTGGCTTGTCTCTGCATGGCTGAAAGCAAGGATCCTGAGGGTACCTGCTCCCTGCAGAGGACTGATGGGGTTTCCTGTTTTTCTACCTCCCCTGCTGGTTTTAAAAATCTTGTTTCTAAATCCATTGGTGGTGGGTTTTTCCTCTCCTGTTACTCTATCAAAAAGCTATATAAACAACAAGGAAAAGCCCTAATACTCAGACAGGGAAGTGATGAAATTTAAAACAAAAAATCAGCTGTTGATTAGTTCATGTGGGCATGTTCCAGATTTATATGACCCCTTTTGTGTATAGATTTTCCATCTGAGTTGGTGATCATGGACAGAGAGCTATCAATTGCAGTAAAAATAACAAAAAAAATACAGATAAGTACTTTCTCTCTAGTCTGTCAGCTGTAATAATCTGGGGTGTCCCAACAGCATTAGCAGGATATAATTGGTTTGGGTGTTACTTACAACAACATGGAGTAAAAAAAAAACCCTGAAGTGTAATATTTAAGTTCATAATGTCACTTTAAACAAATCCACTCTAGATGATTTTTGCTTTGGGAGTCCCCATTTACAAACAGTCCTTGCCAAGAACCAGAGTAAACACTATGTTAATCTTAGATCAGCCTTTATTTTCTCCTACTTCCTTTCCCTTCCTCTTTCCTTTCTATTTCCTTCCAAGACAACAATATTATAAGACAATTTAAATCAGACATGTCCATAGTTGAACAACAAAATCATCAACAGAATACAATGGGAATAGCAATAAACTCAAAATAGTAATTATTTTCCTATCACACCAGCGATTACAAAAGCAAAGCAAGAGCAACTGAGTGCTCTTAACCTGATATTGATCATTTAATTTTCTCGTGCCATGTAATATTAAACAGGCTAATGCTACTACAGGGAACCTTGGCAACAATTAAGCATAGCTATGAAAAAGTCAGACACATTGCAGACTTGAGCAAGGGGGATAACTCACTATTTGTGCTGATGGTAGTAATTATGTGCAATGGAAATAGTGAAATTTAAGACAAATTGATACTTAGGCACG
Organism: Mesitornis unicolor; assembly: GCF_000695765.1. Classification (NCBI taxonomy): domain Eukaryota; kingdom Metazoa; phylum Chordata; class Aves; order Mesitornithiformes; family Mesitornithidae; genus Mesitornis; species Mesitornis unicolor. Next base: position 48,695 of record NW_010201537.1, read on the forward strand.
AATTCACCATTTCAGTGAGGTTTGCATCTGGCCCTGTTCCTGCCAGGTTTGTGTTAACATGATACACACTGCTTACTCGGAGCTCCCGCAAGGTCAACGTGTTGGTCAATGGTTGGCATAGGCTAATTGGGAATTGTAGCTTCTTTCTACAAGGTGAAGAACGAACTTGGCAACAGGTTAACTCAGTAACATTACAACTCACATGCTTTTCATGCACGCTGTGTGCTGAAACCTCATCATAGCTAACACAGGAAGAGACAAGTTTGGGGTTTTTTCTGTTGGGCTGTTTTTAAACATGAGTCACCTGTTGTTTAGTCCACAGAGCATGTGCCTGTCTTTAGACTTGGAGATTTGGTTGCCAAAATATAGGTGCTGGTTGGCTTGAGTATCCTACCTGGTGTCCAGCTGCTCTTCCTAAAGACTATTAATCTCCCATTAGCTTCGAATCATATCTGCCAGTCCTGTGTGAATACCTTAAATATAGGAGGACATCTCAAAATAAAACTTACACCTATGTTTAGGCAACTGAGTTGCACCTCAACATTTGGTTCCATGAACAGCTCTTCAGACGATGCTGACTGCACTGATGAGATTTCAGTTGACTACATCTGGGAGCTTAGACACCTGGTCATCTGTAGACACCAGGTGTATGCCACAGTTTCCAAAACACTGGCCATTGCAGTTGTCCTGCAATAGTATAGTTGGCCTCCAGTTGCCTCTCTAGGAGGGTATGTGCCTCCTGTAGATACTGTGCCATACCCGTCAGCCCAGCCTGAATACCTCAGCTATTTCATGGTATCTCAGATGGCTCTTCATATCTACATGTGAGCACCTTTACTGACCTCATGGAGTATATCTCAATTGTCTCCAAACATGGTGACAAACAAGGTGACAAGTGCTGGCCTTGGGCTTTATTCTATGAATGATGAAGAAGTCTGCTTATGAAAGAAACTCAAAACTGTGTTTAGTTGAAAGCACAAATAAAACCACAAAGAGCCACCATGGGAGGAGAAAGAATGGTGAACAGACACTGTGGTGTGTGGTTTTCTTCTCCATGCTTTCATGGTGGGTGCAGTAGCAGTTCCTCAGAAGCATTCTTGCACAAGAATGCTGTCAGATACAGAGACAGCACTGAATTTGAACTACATGTGAGGGCCCTGCACAATGCAATCCTATTTGCAGCTCTGTTATTTTTAGTTTTTGTTATTTCATGTTGTACCACTTTAATCTCTGTAGACAAATTATCGTCAAAATCCTACCCAAATTAGCAAAAGGTTGACTTTTTCCTTTCCAGATTTACGTCAAGGAAGAGAGTTCTGATTCAGACAGGTTAAGAAACTCCACCTCAAACCTTCCGCTACTTCTGCACAACTTTAAAGAGAGTCCAAAATGTTTGGATGGGTTTGTTTTTGTTTCCATTTCCTGAGGGAAGCTGGAATCATTGACGTTTGCAGTATTTCTGACCATTCCAAAATCCTCTAGCCACTGAAGGGAAGGAGAGAGAGAGAGGATGTGTCAGACAGATCAGATAATCAGACGTTCCCACCAGGAAAGGATCATTAGTGAAAGAGAAATGGATTCTGATGGTGAATGCATGGTCTTGTAAGGGTGAAGGATGGAAAATTTTGACACTGAATTTTTTTATTACTCTTTTTGGTTTGTTTTCCTTTTATTTTTCCTAGTCTCCATATAGATCCCATCACTGGAATTCTATGGTTTTCATGATAACCTAAAACCAAAGAATCCAGAAGAATAAAGTTGACAGAGAACAAAACATGGGTAAATATAGAAAAGCATGTCCTTTAGGAATTCCTACAAATGCAGAACCTACCTATGGAAAAAGGAAAAATAATGCAAGTGGAAATATTTTTCCTTTAAATTTGAATTTGGTTTATTTTAAAAATGAGCCTATCTAAAGTTGTGATTAACATACATTAAAGTCTAAATTTGCTACATTTATTCAAACAATTTGAGTTATAATGAAAGACTATTTTTTGTACTTAGCACTCTAAGTTCACTTACGAAATTTAGAGAAAAGACGAAAGACACTGGCTTTGTGAAAGTTAACAACCAATCAGAATCTATGGGTGTGCTCTACTGACTTTTGAAGCAAAACTTACTGCTTTGTTTGTTCAGCTCAAGTGTCCTCCACATTATCCATGGTACTGCAATTAGGACATAATAACGATAAGAGTAAAAGCCACTAGCCCAGAGTATATCCTCCAGAAGAGAGCACACCCTGGGGCGTGCAGCACAGGACATTTGGGCAGCACTGCAGGGATCCAGGCTGGGACCCACAGAGTTTATTGGCTTAGGCTCAGCACTGTGCAAACATAATTATGCACCTCCTGAACCTTCCCTGGCCTTAAAATCCTAATGCTGCCTTCACATGACACTGCACATGAACTGATAAACCACGCTGCACTGAGCCAGCTCAGGTCTCTACATCCAGTTAATCTTCAGTCCAGATAAACTGGTGATGGATATTTGACAGATGGATGAAGTCCAATCCAATATCTTATTCACTTTCAGCTGAAAGTATATTTAAGAGTTGGAGAACCAGGAGAAATTGCTTCCCTCTTCTAGTCTCTGGGGTGAGAGGATGAGATATATTAATTTAAATCTTCAAAATCTGGGTGACCACATCAATTCAATTGCCTCATTGTCACAAAAGCATCCTTTAGAAATAAATATATTTTATTAATTCTGTCCTTTTCACTTTTAATTTAATTCTACTTTCTGTGGGAGCAGCATCTGACATAAACTGAGTAACAAAAAAAGAGTGAGTGCATCACCCGCCATTTCCTGCTCTAATAAAAATGATTAAAGTTACGTTTCCAAATAAACATATGTTAAGCTACATGACTGTTTAAATCAGGGGCCTCCCATGCTGTGTATCCTCTAGTACCTCTTATGCTTCTGGTTAACATTAACAAAACGAAGAAAATGTAGTTTAAAGGGGCCATACCTTATTTAAGAGATGTAGTTCAGTATTTTCCAAGCAATGTGAACATACACTCCTTAAAGAAAGCAAATAAGCATGAATGCAAAATGAGATTAAAATAGCTACTACAGACCAAAGTTCCTTGCTTTATGATTTAAAACATGCTTGCATTTATATACCTTGTTCTAAAACTATTCATTCTGAAAGAAATCCACATAGATTCAATCATGGGATTTCTTAATTACACCCACTGCCTTATTCTGAGCCATGGATGATCTTACCAGTCTTGAACATCTCTATTACCTGTCACTGTCAGCCTGCTTCTTCAGGAGAACTGTTGCCATTCAATGTGACATTCCAGGACAGAAGGATCCATACAGGCTTCTTATTGGCCAATAAGTCAATATTGTCTACCTCTTAGTTCAACTCTTCTGCACAACAGAAGTACGGGAGCATCTCCAGTGAGACTCTCCAGTGCCATTGTTCCTTTTCACTTTGTCCAGGAAAAAAAAATAGTCAATACAACCTCACATGAGATTATTCATGCTTTCTTCCAAAAGAGTCACCTAACCTTCATCTACTGCTTATCCTTATTGTTTAATTGTTGCTTTATGTAAGCAAATTCTCTAAATACAACCCTGATCTCACCCTGCCTTGAGTATCATAAGTCCTGTCTTCATCCCAACCCTGCAAGGATCTTGGACTGCTTCCAGTGCAGCATCTCACTGGCATGTAAAAGAGAAACAGCGTTAGTGACAGTGATGAATGGTCTGCTCTTGGCTGTTGCCTGCACTCACACTGCTGGATATCCCTACAGCATTTGATTGCATAAACCATGAAATCCTTTTGTTCACATTAAGGATGTTTGGTCAGCATTACCAGATCTAAATAACAATCTCTACAGAGGAAACTGGTAAACTTGTGCCCAAAATAAGCAGACAGTATGCAGAGAAAGTCCATCCATTGAATGGACACACCACTCTCTCAGGACTACAGCTATCACAGTTGTGGATTATTTAAACTCAATTAATGATAGTAGGAAAAAAAAAAGGAACATAACAGATACTTCTGGCAGCTACCTTACAGCTTACTTGTTATGTAATTGAAATTATACAAGCAATTAAAGGGCAATTATAATCAGCAAGTGAGAGCGTTGTAGAAAAATGAGATGTGTAAAGACAGCAAAGCCGTGGATAATTCATTCTGTCTTCAATTGTCACTTGTCTCCGTTGGTTCCTTTAGCCAGAGATAAACCAAATTGTAATGCAATGTTCAGC